>NC_143415.1:12157424-12460454 GCF_059467195.1 Physcomitrium patens | reverse complement strand
TCATTTCTTGAGCGAGCAAAAGTATGGGAGGAATGTCACTATGACCAAAACATAATAGTTGGAGCCACGATGATTCCATCTCAAGGAGGTTATCAAATGATAAATTGGAATGATGCATCGGAAAGTTATCTGGGAAGGAATGATTATGATATAATTCCACAAGGAATAGTGGATGTCATTCCATTGCAAGCTGTACCACCATCATCATCACACCCGTGTGCACCTTATTCCGTGTATCAAAAACCAATACCTACAAAAGAATTGCCAAATGCATTGGTATCAAGGGATCTCAATAAGTCATTGCTGTTAACATTGATGAAAAAAATGCATGAATTGGTTGTGAATCTGGCCAAGGATAAAGAAAAAGGCATAAACCAATCAATATGCATCCCAATGTCTGGTGCAGTAATTGTAAGGGGCAAGGTCATTTAGTAACAGAATATCCTTCACCACCCCAAATGACTTTACAATGTACTTTTTGCGGAGGCAAGCATATTACCACCAACTGTTGGAATTTACGGAAGCAACAACAACTAAGTAACTAGATAATGACTCAACCAACTTCGTGGGATGTCAATCAAGTACAGACAAATAATAGGTTTGGCTGGAATGGAAATCGAGCGAATAAGCAAAACAGGAATTATTCTAATTTCCTCAACTCTGAATTTCATTAAGAAGGTGTATCCAATACTCACAGATTGGCAATGAACCAACCAGTATACCATCAATATCCATCCATGATGAAGCCAATGCCAGACTCTACAGTAACAATGGGTCAACCAGGATCCTTTACTCATCCGACATGGAACAGACATAGCCGTTATATATTTGTAGAGACACCCATTATCCCTGAAGGAGTTGGCAGGAGACCACTTCGTTGCTATCGTTGCAGAGAAATCAGACATTATGCGAGTGAATGTCCTAATCCAAGGACCAGTGATGACTATGCTCCAATATGTAGAAATTGTAAGCAGTCTGGTCACACTTCTCAGCAGTGCAATGCGCCCTTTAATTATAATAATTGGGACCAGCAAATATAAACAAGCCAATCGATAAAGGACAAAGGCCCTGTTCAACGAGACGTACCAGTACATTGTGTCGAGATAGTGAACGCAGTACTTACCAGAGGCCAACAAAAAGATAAGAATCCAATTCAGGACCTAGATGAACCAATCGCAGGAGAGCAAGTAGCGTCGTCCATGGGGCTAAACGAACCAATATGAGTATTGGGATGTATCCCAATATTGAGATCTCAACAGACTAAGGAACTCAATTCGGTTCCACGTACCAATTTGTCGGGACCATCCAATCCAAGTTCTGTTATGGGCTCGATATCCAGTATGAGACTTGAATCGCTAGCACAATCCAATGAGGTCCCAATTACGAAGGATTCGGTTTCGTTTCAAGCAGTTCTGATCTCTACGTAGTTCCGAAAAATATCTTATCTGTTGAAAGATCCTCTCGGGGGTGAGAATTCCAAGGAAACCCCGGCTGCTGTTCCAATTCCGAGTCCAGGGTGGAAGAATATCTTACCTCACGGAGTTAAACTCAAACCAATGAAAAGAAAGAGGCCATTAGAAATTATCCTAAATATGAAATCCTATGATATTTTGAAGGATCTGGGCACTATTTGGCCTTCTATTTCTATGAAGCAACTTCTAGTGGTCGCACCAGAGTGCCGTTTTATATTGAATTCATCGTTAATACAGCATAGGCACCGTAATAAAAAAGTTTGTGAAGTCAGTTTGAACCCTGACCTAGGTGCACCAACTATAAATGTTTTGATTGACGGTATTATGATCTCGGGTATTCAGGTGGATGGTGGTTCCAGCGTCAATTTAATGAACACTGATACAATGGATGCTTTAGATTTGGAATACTTAGTACCCACGATATTGGTATTACGGATAGCAGATCATAGTCGGGTTAAACCAATGGGTATCTTATAGAGTGTTCAAACTATGATTATCGGTATTGCATATGAAAAGAACAAACAAAAGAAAAGAGGTAGCACCACACTTACCCTGGCTCACAACTCTCACAGTCTGGCCCTCAGCTCATACTATCGCAGTTTGGCCCTCGGCTCACAACTCTCACAGTCTAGCCCTTGGCTCACACTATCGCAGTCTAACATTTTCTTCCCCTCTCCCATCCTCTTTATACTACCCCTGAGATACCAACTCCTATATTACAGATGATAACTACTTTTCTTGACTATTCATCCATTCTACCTGTTGAACCACCTTTTCAGCAGTTATCTATCCCTGTTTACACTATACACTAGGTATCTACATTCTGAAAATAACTACTTATTCTACACACAAGTAAATAAAAATCAGCAAGGTTAGACACAAGAGAAGTGTGGAATGAGATATCTCTCACTTCCAACACCCTTTATTTATAGCTAGAGTTTACATCTATTATGACTCAACTTCATTCTCATTCATCCTTACTTCATCCAACTAAATCCTAGCCGCCACTTAATCTAGTTGTCACTATGAATCCTAGCTGCCACTTTAAAACCCTAGCCACCACCTTGGTAACTTTCTTATTACCTGTTGTTGCCTTTTAATAATTAACAACTTACATTACATAATATCCTTTATTCATTCAATATTTACTTTATCACTCTCACTTTGCTATTGATTAAAGGCTTCTAAACCTAATGCCTTTGTCAATTTGTAATGTCTATTCTTCACCAATGCTTTAGTAAGCAAATCAGCAAGCATTTCTTTTGTTGCACAATACTTCATGTCAATTACTTCCATTTCAATCTTCTCTCATATGAAGTGATGTTGAATATCAATGTGTTTTGTCCTTGAATGATGCTTTGGATTCTTTACAAAGGCAAGGCATCCTTGATTGTCACACTTCATTGGAGTTGCTTCCAATTGCACAAGTCTAATGTCTTCTAAAACTTGTCTTAGCCATATTACCTCCATTACACTGTGACTTGCTGCCATGTATTCCGCCTCCATTGTAGACCTTGTAATTATTGGTTGTCTCTTGCAATTCCATGAAATTACTCCCACTCCAATAAAAATACATACTTCATTGTTGATCTTCTATCATTTGTATCTCCAGTCCAATCCGCATTATAATAACCATACAATGTAACATTATCACCTCTAAGGTACAATTTGAAGTTCAAAGTGCCTTTTAAGTACCTCAAGATCCTCTTTATGGTTGCCCAATGGATTGGTCCAACCTTTGACATGTGTTGATTCACAATACTCATTACATATGCAAGATCCATCCTTGTACCAACCATTGCATATATAAGTGAGCCTACTGTTGCTTTGTATGGAACATCTTTCATTTCATCTTCAACTTCACCAAACTCTTCATCTATGAGCTTCATCAACTTCATATTAGCCTCCAATTGTGTTTCAATAGGCTTGCACTCTTCCATGTTGAATCGTTTCAATAATTCTTCAATATACTTTTTTTGACTCAATATAATGATCTTCTTAGCTCGATCTCTTACAAATTCCACTCCTAAGTAATAGTGAAGCTCTACTAAATCCCTCATCTCAAATTCTTTTACTAGCTTTACCTTCAATCAATCCATTTTTTTTAAGGTATTGGTCAAGACGATTAAATCATCAACATAAAGAATAACAATTAGTAAGAAGACTTTTGATTGCATTACATACATGGAATGATCAAAATTGCTTCTCTCAAATCCCTCATTTACAAAGAATATGTCGATGCATTGGTAACATGTCCTTGGTAATTACTTGAGCCCATACAAGGATTTTTTCAACTTACAAACAAGATGTTGCTTGCCTTCTTCAACAAATCCTTGACGTTGATCTATGTACATGTCTTCTTCTAACTTTCCATTCAAGAAAGCCGTCTTCACATCCATTTGATGCATCTCCAAGTCCATTACTGCCCCAATTATTACAATGGTTCTAATGGTAGTGAATTTGGCCACAAGAGCAAATGTCTCATTAAAATCAACACCAACAACTTGAGAGTAGCTTTTAGCAACCAATCTTGTCTTATACCTCATAACATTATCCATTGCATCCTTCTTTGTTCTAAATACCCACTTACAATCAATTGAAGCTCGATTTGGTAGAAGTTGAGTGAATTTCCATGTTCTATTATCCATGAGTGATTGATTTTCTTCTTCTATGGCTTTCTCCTACTTCAAAGCATCCGTGGACTTCATTACATTACACAAACTCAATGGATCAGCAAGAAGTGCAACATTGGCATGTTTTTCACTTATTTGAAGAAAGATGTCATTTTTCTACTATTTGCCACATTGTTTTGTATCTCTCAAAGGATATCTCCTTTCATTTGAAGGAGATTCAACTTGCTGCATTCTATGGTCTCCTCCAACCTTCTCTTATTTTGTAGATAGTATTTTCTCACTCAAAGGTTGATAATCCTCATCTCTATTATCATCAACATCTTCATGCTCTTCATTGCTAGTCTTAGCATTTTTAAAGGCCTTGTTCTCTACCTTCTTTGCTTCTTCATCTTCATTTCCATCTTTACAACCATCATTTTTTTAGTCTTCTTCTTTCTTTGCTGAATTTGATGATGTGTCCACAAACACACTATTACTCCCACTTAGACACATCTTCAAGTGCTCACAAGTACTATTGTGCTCCAAAAACTCAACATCACGACTTTTGATGATTTTTTTGGTCTCCAAACACATGAGCCTATAAGCCTTTGTACCTTCACAATACCCAACAAATACACATTTTGTATCTTTTGCATCAAATTTTGATCTCATACAATCTGATGTCTTTGCATATGTTATGCATCCAAAGATCTTCATATAGAAAATACAAGGTTTTCTCCCACTCTAAGCTTCTTTTGGAGTCATTGATATAAGTGTTTAAGATATTGGGCATGAAGCATACTCCTTACCGTCTCCACAATGGTTCGATTTTCTCTTTCAGCAACTCCATTTTGTTGTGGAGTATAAGGAGTGGAGGTTTGTCTTGCAATACCATGCATTTTCAAGAAATCATTGAATTTCTTTGACATATACTTACTTCGATTGTCTGTACACAATATTTTGATTTTGCACTCACATTGCTTCTCCATAAGTGCTTTAAACTCCTTAAACCTTGTAAAACACTCACTCTTTGCTTTGAGGATGAAAATCCACACCTTAATTCAAAAATCATCAATAAAGGTGACAAAGTACCTTGCACCTCCTATTGATGGCATCCTCATAGGTCCACATAAATCAGAATGGACTATATCCAACAACTTCGTTGCATGTGTTGCAACTCCACTTGGAAATGTAGCCCTTTATTGTTTGCCTTGAATACAACCTTCACAAGCAAGTGTCATAGCATTGTGGCTTATATGACTAAGATATTAGCCACTTACCATGTATTGGAGCTCCTTCATGCTCTTGGCATTCAAATAACCAAGGCATCGATACCAAATACCAAACTTGTTTTGATCTTCAAGAAATTCAGCAAATGCCGCTACTTCAACTCCATTCACCTTCTTACACTTGATGAAATAGAGGTTGCCATCTCTAAAGCCCTTTGCAACATCATTTCCTTCCAATGTCTTTACAAAACATCCATTCTTATCAAATTACACTTTACAACTATGTGAAACAAGTTTACTCACCGAGAGGATGTTTTTCTTCATCTTTGACATATCTAAGACGTCCTTCAATCTAATCCTCTTAGTTTGGCCTTTCACAACAATCTCTATTACAATGGAGCCCATTCCAATAGCTTGTACTATGCCATTGTTTTCTATGAGTATATTTGTTGTTGAAATCTCTTCATAAGTATCAAATGAATACTTGTATGGAGTCATGTGCTTGGTGGCACCCAAATCAACAATCCATTTAGACATGGTAGCCATGGAAGTGCCTTCACTTGCCATGAATGCATAATCATCACTTCCATATTTATTACGAGCATTGTTTGTACTTTCTCCATCTCTTTTCTTAACCTTGTAGCAATTTCTAGCAAAATGACCTGATTTTCCACAAATGAAGCAAGTTCTTATATGGCCATGTTGGTTAGAATAATTTCCCTTGCCTTTTTTTAAAAAGAGAGCCGAATCTTCACTTTGAGGCTCTTTTTTTTTCCTCTTAGTCACTTCATGAGCAAGTCTTGCCGTCACATAATCTATTGTGAGCTCTTTTAATTTGATGGATTCTAATGCCACAATGAGATAGTTGTAGGACTCGAGAAGGCTCATAAGCAAGGTCATGACAATATCACTTTCTTCTAAAGGCTTATTAACAATTGTAAGTTGATTAGTAAGGGCCTTTACCTTACTGACATGAGCCATGAGGTCATCACCTTCTTCTATCTTACAAGTGAAGAATTTCCTCCTTATGAAGATAATATTGGATAAGTTCTTGCTCTCATATATTTTACAAAAGGTCTTCCATGCTTTTGTTGATCCTTTGCAAGAGATGATGTGAGAAAAGTTGGCTTCATCCAAATTTGTAGAAATCATGCCAAAAGCCTTTTTTTATATATCTTGTAAAGCCCTTCTTCTCCTTAGCATCAGCATGCATGCTAGGAAGCTCTTCACTTTCATCTACAATGTCCCAAAGGTCCAAAGACGCTAATAAAAGTTCTATTTTTACCTTCCAATGGTAGAAATTGTCACCTTTAAACTTCTCAATTATACTCAAATCTTCACCCTGACTAGAAGCCATGTCTAAGAAGAGGTCTATGAAAAAATATCAAGAAAAGAAGTCTCTATGTGCTTAAAATCACTAAAATAATTTTACACTAGCAAAATCTCAGAATGCCTTCTTGTGAACAAATGAGTTTTCTTCACTTCAAACACTACCAAGTCAACTTTCAAAGCTTCTAACAAGTATGTGGACTCCAATCAGCTTCACCATCAAGTTTTCTAATTCATAAAACTCACTTTCTCACTAAAACTTCCACAACACCAAAGATACTATCAAGGTCTTTGTATAAGGTCTTAATCACTCAATCCTAGGAATTAAGAATCTTCAAACAGATGTTAGGAATATATGAGGCCTAAATGAGAACCTCCGTAAGCCAAAACACAAGATTAGATCATATAAACTCTAACATCAGTAAAGATCATAAGATCTATTCCACATAAGAGCAACAACCAACAAATAACTTCAACTTATTTGAGAAGCACAATCAAGTGTGTGTATGCCCATAACCTATTGAAGAAACACAATAAGCAAGACACAAGTAAGTAAAAATCAGCAAGGTTAGATACAAGAGAAGTGTGGAATGAGACACCTCTCACTTCCAACATTCTTTACTTATAGGTAGAGTTTATATCTATTGTGGCTCAATTTCATTCTCATTCATCCTTACTTCATCCAACTAAACTCTAGCCGCCACTTAACCCAGCCGCCATTATAATTCCTAGCTACTACTTTAAAATCTTAGCCTTTCTCGTGGTAGAGAGGGTTTGCCTCAAAAAAGCACTGGGCTTCTGGCTGCTACTAAATGCTTAATCAAGTCTAAGATATTGAAGTTCCAAATTAATATATATAATATTTTTTTCTTTTAGGGCAATTACATCAAAACATAAGCTTAAATAGAAAAGAAACATCCAAATATATGATAAAATATCTTAAGCCCTTATATATCCTTATAGGTAATTTTCTCTAAACTTCAACAGTCCATATCTCATGATCTAACCATCCAAACAAACTTAAATTTTACAAGAAGTAGTGATATACTGTCAATAACTACCAAAATAAATTTCAACCACAAAATCATTAAGGATCTTAAGATATCGCTAAAGCTCTAATAGTAGTTTCAAACCTTTGTTTAAATACATCTACGTGCAAATTTCTTCATATCTCATAAAATAAATACTTAAATACTATGAAACTTTGATTTATAGCTTTTTAATCTAATAACACACATTTGTAGAAATTTTGAGCTAAAAATTCATTCAGAAACTCAAGATATGGCTCCAACCATTACTATTAACAAAACAACTTACTTACTATCTTTGATTTACATTTGCTATCTTTAACACCATATAACTCCTTCATCCATATTTAGAATTCATCAAACAGTATATTATTAATATAGCTAAAAAAGTGCTTTCTCCAATGCCAATCTTTCATCCTACGTTGCTCTCCATAAGCGTATGTTATGCTCCAAAGAGTATTTATACTATACTAAATGTATAATATAAACATTTATAATATAGTATTTATAAACATTTATAATATATTATAATATTTAGTATAGTATAAACATTTAGTATAAACATTTATAATATGACACGGCCACCTTGATAACTTTTCTATTACCTTTTGCTACCCTTTAACAATTAGCAACTTACGTTAGCTAATATCTTTTATTTGTCCAATATTTACTTTATCATCCATGTAGTAGCTTGTGGAACAACCTAACTATGTGGTACATACATAGATAACTTGCCTTGCAAGTTAAGACATGTGGCTAGCAAACTCAACACGTTTTGGAGGTCCTATAGGACATCGCCACATAGCTCTTAGTTAAGAGTATATATAGAGGCAAAAGTGAAGCATTCTTCACTCTTGTCAATGCCTTTCTAGTCTTTAGTCTTGTTTCAAGACTTTCTAATATTCTTTTTTTTGGCAATAGCCATTCTAGTTCAATATTATATCATCTTTGAGTGACTTTCTAATTCCTTTCAGTGATACAAGAATGTATTAAGGATATTCTTTCCTTGAGATTCATGTCATTGATAGTTTGACAAGAGTGCTAACATATTATTTTTTTCTTGTTTTAGAAGTGAGTAGATTAGCCCACTTCTATTATTGTATTTTGAAGGTTGCAGACTATCCACCTTTAAATAAAAAATCTTATTTTCTAATACTGAACTTTTCCTCACAAAGAACGGATTACTCTTCTTTATAGAAACTTTTATTAGAGTTTACAGATTATCCTCTTCTACTTTAAGTTTTTGGATTTTTTGGAGTTGTCTATGGAAGGAAAGATTATAGATGCTACTCCTAGCAGAAGTGACAATAGATTTGCAACTATTGCGGATCTTTACAAGATTTTTAATATTCTTAGGGCAGAAATTTCACGCATCACCAACGTCAAACATGGGAGCACTACTTCTATACCTATGAAAAAAGTCCAGAGTCTATGTTAAGAAGTTGTGCACTTGAGAGAAATAAGTCGATCAGCCTCACAACCAAATTCAGGAGGTTTTGCTTCTACAAGCTCAAGAGTGGTAAAAATTAGTATGCTCGAGAAGTTTGATGGAACAAGATCAAAATTTTGAAGGTTTTTATAACAAGTTAAGCTCTACTTAAGGTTACACCCTTTCCAATATGTAGATGAATTTACTCAAGTCAGCTTCATAGATGCACTTCTATCTGGAAGTGCTCTTTCTTGGTTTGTACATTTGATGGAAAAAAATTCACAACTTCTTTATGATTTAAATTCATTCTTAGAAGTATTTATAGCCATATTCGGAGAAAGTGATCGAGAATGAGTAGCAGAGACCAAACTCTTATCTTTACGACAAGGATCACGATCAACCATTACATATACTGCTGAATTCTAAAACCTTACTTGCGACGTACACTAGAATGACAAAGCACTTATCAATCAATTTTGATATGGATTGAAGAATAGCGTAAAAGATTTATTACTAACAATGACAAAAGTGAAATCTTTGAAACAATTTATTGCTCAAGCCATTACATGCGACAATCGATTATTTGAAAGGCGTTAAGAACAAAGACTTGGCTGGAGAAGAAAAAGTCAAGTAATGGCGGTAGCTTCCAAGTTTTTTGAAATATTTTCATCAAGGCCAAAACCAATGGAAATTAATATAATATGTTTTAAACCTCTCATGGAGTAGGAAAAGACTCAATGTTGCTAAGAGGATTTGTGTTTATATTGTGAAGAAGCTAAGCACATTGCTCAACATTGTCCAAAGAAGCAACACAATTACAAAATGAAGAGCATAATTACCAAAGAAGATAATGTGTTAGAAAACGAATTTTTTCAGCTACAATAGGAAATGTGCGGTTGGAATCATGTACAATACCTAGCAAAGCTCCTATTTTTTCTTCAAAACCCTCACCTTGTTTTATAATAAATGTGTGTTTAGGACCTAAAAATCACAAAGTCCTTATTTTATTAGATTGAAGAGCCTTAATTTATTTTTTAGATGAAGATTTTGTCAAAAATAAAAAAATATCTTTAGTCAAGAAAACTAAATCCATATATGTAGAAGTCATAGATGGTCGTTTGTTGTTTTCTAAAAATGTTACCTATGAGATTGTTTCTTTAGATGTAGCAATTAAAGATCATAACAGCGTAGTAGTATTTAATGTAATAAGATTTCCCTCCAATCTGGTTATATTAGGATTATTGTGGCTAGAAAAATATAACCTTCAAATAGATTGGATTTCTCGTAACGTTAACTTTTCTAGTGATGAAAACTTGACAAAGAACTTCATATGCCATTCTTAATCTCTAGTCGGGGCTCCTATCTTATTTGTGAAGAAGAAAGAGGGATCTTTGCGGAGGTATATAGATTATCGAGGATTCAATAAGATCACCATCAAAAATAGGTATCCTTTGCCTTTAAGCTTAGGACTTCTTGACCAACTCAATCAAGTAAAGATCTATACCAAAATAGATCTATGAAGAGCATACAACTTAGTTCATATGAAAGAAAGAGATGAATGGAAGACTGCTTTTTAGACTAATTATGGACATTTTAAATATAATATCATGTCTTTTGGACTCACAAATGCATTGACCGCTTTTCAACATCTTATGAATGATGTTTTTTCTGAGTTTTTAGATGATTTTGTCATTTGCTATTTAGACCATATTCTAATCTATTCTAAGAATATAAAAGAACATGAACTTCATGTTTGTCATGTGTTACAAAAACTTAGAGATGTAGGATTATATGCCAAGTTGGAAAAGTATGTATTCCATACTAGTCAAGTTGACTTTTTAGAGTACATCATTTCTAACAAAGGCCTTATGATGGATCCCAAGAAGATCCAAACTATCATATATTGGAAGATTCTAAGAACAATATGAGATGTGCAATACTTTTTGGGCTTTGCTAATTATTATCGAATCTTCATTAAGAACTTTTTCAAGTTGCAACTCCACTTATACGTTTGACTTGTAAAGGCAAGCTTCAGTAGAATAAAGAAGCAGAAGTATCATTTAATGCTTTAAAGAAGGAGTTTACTTATGCACCAATCTTGTATTGCGTCGACTTTACTATGGATGCCATTGTTGTATTATGTGAAATTTGGCTTAACAATGCACTGGACACCTAGCTGTGGAAGATAAAAGGAAAATTACAACAGCAAGTCCTAACAACTCTAATAGATTCTTAAACAAATTATAATTAAAGATTAGCAAATATAATCAAACATCAATTAAATTCAATTAAAATTTTAAAAAAATTATATAAGAAATACAAAGAATTCCTAGAGACCCTTTAAAGAAATCATAAAGAAATAACATAGAAATTCAAAAATATACTAAAATAGAAATCTTAATCAAATCCTAGTCAAATCCTAATTAAATCCTAACCAAATCCTAATCAAATCCTAATCAAATCCTAAAAAAATCCTAAATAAATTCTAAATAAATCCTAGTTAAACCCTAAATAAATCCTACTCAAGCCCTAAATAAATCTTAGTCAAACCATAAACAAATCCTAACCAAATCTTAACCAAATCCTAGTCAAATCTTAAACAAACTCTAATAAAATCCTAACCAAGCCCTAGTCAAACCTTAACTGAATCCTAATCAAATCCTAATCGAATCCTAAACAAACCCTAATCAAATCTTAAATAACCTCAAATAATTCTTATAGTATATTTAAACCTCAATAATCAATGAACGAACTATTGATTTTAATTCAAATTTTGCACACCTCTTAACAATTAAATTGACAACAAGTAAAAAAAATTTGAATAAGATCAAACTCAACAAAAAGAAGATCGATCCTAAAATCTGCTCGAATGTTGGTCGGCTTCCTTTTCTAATCTGAAAGTTGAATTTCCTATGCCAATATCTCCTTATTGAATCATTAAATTGATTTTAAAGTTCTCTCACATATAGAAAAACAAGTCTAATACCCACAAATATAATTTTCTTTCCAATTCAACTGATAGATTGCAAGAAATCTTAGAAATCCTCACTAGATCTAAAACTCTACTTTTTGAGACCCTGATCCACTAAAACCTCAATAATCCTCAATCCAACTCTTCGATCAAGCTCAAACTCAAAGCATATATTGAACACATATATACCTACAAATCTTAAAAATTTCACTTATAGATCTATTGCCAAACTTAAGGAACTCTCCAAAAAGTATCTCTCATTTTATTTCACAAATCTAGAGTCATCCAAAACAAACCCTAAACTTGCAAAGCTCTTACAAAGTCAATACAAATCCAAATTACTACATTTCAATGTTTATCAATACTTTATCAAGTTTGCTCTCTAATTCCACTCTTTAATCTGCCAAATAATACTAGAATCATTGTTGGAGCTTATTTTGTGCCTCGGGGTCTGATTTTGATCCAGATTCATAACCAGCCCTCTCCGGATATCAATATTTAGTTTTATTAGGTAATTTTTGCTAAAAAATACTCTTAACTTTTTTTCAAAGGTACCTATATTGTTTATTTTTCTAATCTACCTGATTTTGCTATATTTTTGGTCCTACAAAGTGAATAGAAGCCTATTTTGTAAAAAGGAAAAATTAGTACCTTTAATTTTTTTTTATCCCTTTACTATTATTTATTTTTTCAAGATATTTTGTTATAAAATAATGAAATAAGATCTTCAAAAATATGATATTTTCTTCACTCTTCCACCTTTTAGCCATATTACATCACGACACCATGTTATGACAAATGGAAAGAGATGACAAATTCCACCCAATAGCTTTCCATTCCAAGAAATTTTCAGTAGTCAAGATTAATTATGAGATCCATGACAAAGAGCTCCTTGCAATTGTGGATTCATTTGAAGAATGGCATCATTATCTAGAAGGTGCTTCAAATTCAGTCACCATTGTCATATTGTGGTTTGGCTACCATGTGAAAATAATGTGTTTATATATTTAATACACAATATACTAGACAACATGGTCAGAGCCCTTTTAGTGGATTTTTGTTGATTATAGGATGTGGATAGATTACTATCTCAAAAAGAAGTTGTTTAAAAAGACTTCTATTAGAATTTATATAACTTACTTTTCTTTTGATAGTATCTTTTGAAGTTGATCTTATTGGTAGTAACTTTATACATTTAGAGTCATCTTTGTTAGACATTGGTAATCCTTAAAGTTTTATTTTGGTTCTTTAATTTGGTGTTTAAGGCATATTATATGTAAATCTTATAAGAAAAGGGATTGAAGAAGGATTTTGGTAGCAAAAACGATAGTTAAGGCGCCCATATAAATGAATGGAGATGGATGATATGAATCTCCATTCCTATTGGTCAAAAATCATGACCAATGGGCTTGAAGGAGGCTGCCCAAGGCCATATTACGAATTAGGGTTAGTCTTTCGGAACCATTTGAGCTTTGGAAGCTAAGGTCAGCAAGTGTAGATTTTTGGCTATGGTTTTGGTACAAATTTTGAATCATTTGGAGTTTTTATGAAGGAGATATAGGCGTTCAAAGTCAGGGTGTTGATTTTGTACCTACTGTCACTCTTTTGAATATAATGCATGCGTACAAAAAGAAACAGAGGATCGGCGACTGGAAATGAAGAGAGCACTCTTTCGGCTACATTTTTGGCATAGTGTATGATGGATTTCAAGTTAGGATGAAGGAGATATTAGAGGTTGAAGTCAGTGCTAGCAAATCAAAGTAGAATGAGTGACCCGAATTACTAGTGGATGTGTTTTGAGCTATATCTTGTGCAATTTGACAAGATTTTGGCTAAGAATTTCCAAGAATGTATATTTTCATGTAATTAAACTTTTTGTATAAGTTTTGTGGTATTTGGATTTTTGGATTTTTGAGATATGAAGAAAATAGTTTTCGGGTGCTTGTAGATTAGGATGTAGAGCACCTACTAGGATTTTTAAGCTACCAAAAGATCGGTAATAGATTTATGGTTTACTTTTTTGTAATAAAGCTTAAGGATAGAATCTATATTATATATAAAATTTAGAAAAATTGAATAGTTGGATTAAGACATATGAATTTTTAAAATTTAAGATAAAAATATTCTTAACGAGAAGAAAATAATTTTGAAGGTTTTTGTTATATTTTGAGCTTTTGTGTAAATAAAGGGGTTTTTGGGAGCTAAAAAATTATATATATAAGCCTAAGCTAAACTCTTTACAACTAAGTATCTAGTGTATTTCCAGATTGCAAATCATGCCACACGACAGCTGATGAACCCTACATGAAATATCTTGGGTAGAGAGTTTTGAAGAAATATTTTGATTTTTTATTATGGCTGGATAACAAGGAAGTGGTAGTAGAAACTACATTGGGACACCACCATTGTAGCTTGATTCTGCTACAAATTAAATGTTTTAAGCATTTGTTTTTTATATGCAGTAATAATAAGGAGTAGATTATAAGAAGGCAATGGCTACCAAAGCCTTATAATCTATTGCTGGTTTATTGGATCAGTTTGATAGGAGAAACATCTCAAAGTATTTGAAATATTATTCTCAAGAGATGGAGCTCAATAAAGTACTAAAGAAGGAAATGATCTTAATATTTAAGCTTGCACTTGTACCAAAGTTACAGCAGCACATACAGGAGATTATTTGGACTCATGGAGAAAAATGGAAGGATCTTATTCTTCAGCTAAAAGAAGAGTATTCTTTAGAGGATGCTGAAAGGGTAACTATAGAATATGTAAATAAATTTTGTGGTAAGTTATTAGTTGGTTATTGATAACCTTGAAAATTAGATTGATGGTTAAGTAGTTTAGTTAGTAACAATAGGTTGTTAGTGGAAAAAATAATTAAGAATTCAAAAGATCATAACCTTTGGAATCCACTGGCTGACAATTCATCTTTTGGTAGGTTAAAGAGGTTGAAGAAAGAGAAATCAGAGCCAAACTTTGAGAGTCGTAAGCCAAGGGGCCATATTGTGAGAGTCGTAAGCCGGGGTAAGCTTGGTGCTATCTCTTTGTTTTCTTTGCTTTTATTATTTGCTTATGAAGAATTATAATTGAAAGAAGTATTGTTGAAACTGTGATTAGAATATTATGGAATATGACTTTGGACTGACCAATTTGGAGAAAATCTGTGACCTTGAGAATTGAGATTATCGAATTGTGTTGTGTGAAGTGGAGATATTGAATCCTATGTGATGAATTGAGAAATTAAATATAATAAGTAAGCTAGAGATCAGTAATTGAATATATAAAGAGAGTAAGCGAGAGATGGACTGATAAGAATATAAAAGTATTGTTGAATTGATAGTTGTAGAATGGATTATGTGTTGAATTAAGATGGAAGTAGTAAGCCTTGGTATTTTGTAGTTTGATAATTGATTTCAAATAGCTTGAATATAGTCAATTGTGACACTAACAGACCCAATTCATATAACCAGTCTTTTCTCGTATTTAAATCCACCTCTATTAGTTCAATTGATTTAGTATATCGAAGCTTAAACACAACAAGAACAACATTTTGGCACTGCTGCTGGAGAAATGATAACAATATGAAATGTTAGAAATTGATTGTATGAGAAGAATGAAAGATTATGAATGATAATCATGAAGGAGAGGATTATCAAAGAATTAATCGACAAGCGAAAGAAAGATAGGAGCAATTACACATAAGAAATCTCCTACGAAAACGACAAAAAGGATTTGTAGGTCCAAATAAAATCAAAGGAAGAAAAATTCAAAATCAAATAGCAAGGAGACTAGTGATAACACCAATGGCCGCAGGAGTGCCAGAAGTACCAATTGCAATGCAAATGGGAGTAGTAGGAGACCGAACTACAAGTGTAGCACCATTACCTACTTTTAGTGGTTGGCCGGGCTTTGATTCCGATCACCATATATCTCAATTCTTGACAGCTTGCATAGCTAATAATGGTAGAACTGAAGATATTTGGTTGAGATGGTTACCAACAACTTTAAAAGATACAGCTTTTGAATGGTATATTCAACAACTAGTGGGTAGATTTCTCAATTGGGAGGCCTTGAGGAATGCCTTCCTAATCCAATTTAGACCAATTGGATTTGAAGATCGGCTTCGAGAAAGTTTTATGAATAGCAAGATGTTTGAGGAGGAATTAATAGAGTCCTATTTTGGCTGAATTGTGGATATACTTCGTAAATGGTCAAATAATCAAATGCCAGATGCGTTTATATTGTCAATATTAATTAATGGTTTGCATCCACTAGAATTAAAAATGTTTGTAAAAGAGGATCAACCAGCTACGGTAGAGGCATCATTGGCACAAGCAAAGGTGTAAGAAGAATGTCATTATGACCAATTGTTAACAATGGGGGCCATGATGATTCCAAGTTCAAGAAGCCAACAAATACAATCAGAAAATGTGTCGATGGGTAATTATCCACAAATGGCTACTTCCAATGTGAAGAATGTTATGTTGTAAAAACCAATTAGTGCTACCTCACTCCAAGCAATAGCGCCAATAACAATGACACCTTATTTTATATTGCCAACCTATCAACAACCGGAGTTGTTCACAAATGTGATTGTTAAAGATCCAAATAAAGCCTTGTTATTAAATCTAACAAAGAAGATGGAAGAATTGGCCATGAATTTGGCTAAAGATAAGGAGAAACGATATAAGCCTTCTAATACGAGACCTAATGTATGGTGTAATAATTGTAAGGGACAAGGTCATTTTGATACGGAATGTCCATCACCCAGACAAACGAGTGTTCAATGTACATTTTGCGGAAGAAAGCACCCTAACCAAAATTGCTGGTATTTACAAAGGCAACAACAATTCAGTAATCAAACCATGATTCTATCGACTCAGTGAAAAGTCAATCAAGTTCAAATAGAAAATACGTATGGATGGAATGGAAATCAATTTAATTGAAAAAATTGATTATTCAATAATTTTCAAAGTTTTAATTTTAATCAAGGGTCTGCATCAAACTCCTAGAACTATGGGAAGGAGCACCAGAGGTATCAGCAATATGCTCCATCGGCGTCATCAAACGAAGTATCCTCCATACCAACGTGACAACTAGGATCATTTTCTAACCCTACATGAAACAAGCTTAGTAAGTATATACCGGTGGAAACACCCAATATGCCGAATGGAGGTACAAGAAGACCACTTTGTTGTTTTTGTTGCAGACAGATTGGTCATTATGCTAATAAGTGTTCTAATCCCAGTGCCAATGACGATTATGCGCTAGTGTGTACGAATTGCAAGGAGTCAGGACATACTTATGAGCAATGTAATACTCTAATCAATTTCAATAATCGAGATCAGCAGATCCAAAGCCAAGGAAAAATAGATGAGATAAATCAAGGTCTTCAAGATTCACTAGTTCATCGGGTAGAAGTAGTCCAAGTTGTCCTTATAAGAAGTCAGCAAAAGAAAAAATGACCAATTCAACATTTGGATAATCCTGAAGCAAAGGGCCAATTGGACCCAATTACATAGATATCCAATTTAGATCCTGACATAGGCCCCTTACTCAGTATAAGACCTGAATCGGTTGTGCATCCTAATTAGATACCAATTACGGAGGCTTCGATTCTGTTTCAAGCTGTTCCATTGTTGTATGGCATGATTTGCTATCTAGGAATACACTGGGTATCTAGATGTAGAGAGTGTACCTTAAACCTTTATATGATTCTTTTCTTGGCTTCCAAAACTCCTTTATTTTTGTATAATACTCCAAATATAACAAAATCCCTTCAAAACATATTTTTCCTGCGAGGGGTTTTCTCGCCCCAAACTATAGAAAATCATAACTATTGATCTAACCGTTCATTTTGTTTCAAATTTACAAGATAGGTAGAATTTACCCTTAACTTGTACCACCAAAAAAATCAACCACAAATTCACTCCCGATCTTCTGGCATCTAAGAAATTCTAGCAGACACTCCAAACCCTAATTTACAAGCATCCGAAAACTATTTTCCTTATATCTCAAAAATCCAAACTCCAAATGTCATAAAACTTATGCAAAAAGTTTACTAACATGAAATTACACATTCCTTGAAATTTTGAGCCAAAACCTCACAAAATTGCTCTAGATATAGTTCAAGAGACAAACACTAGTAAATCGGTTTACTTACTACCCTTAGATTTCATGTGCTGACTTCAAAATCCAATAACTCCTTTATCCCAACTCAGAATCCAGTAAGCAGTATGCGAAAAGTATAGCTGCAAAAGTGCTCTCTCCAGTCGTGGTCGCCGATCCTCAATTGCCATCCGTACGCGTGCGTTATGCCCAAAAGAGTGACAGTAGATCCAAAACTAACATCTTAACTTTGAGCGCCTATAACTTCTTCATAAAAACCTCAAATGACACAAAACTTGCACCAAAACCTTAACCAAAAACCTAAACCTTCTGACCTTAGCCTTCAAAGTTCGAATGCCTCAAGAAACTAACCCTAATCCCTAATATGATCTCGGGCAGCCTCCTCAAAGCCCATTGGTCATGATTTTTGACCAATAGGAATGGAGATTTTTATTTTTCATCTCCATTCATCTATATTTGTGCCCTAATTCCTCCCTTTGCTACCAAAATCCTTCTTCAATCCTTTTTCTTATGAGATTTACATAATGTATGTTCTAAACACCAAATAAAAGAACCAAAATAAGTTTTCAAATGTCACCAATTGTCTAACAAAGGTGACTCCAAATATTTAGAAGTTACTATCAACCAAAACCAATCTTAAAAGCCACTATCAAAAAGAAATTAAAGTTATACAAATTCTATAGTAATCTTTTTAAACAACCTCTTCTCAAAGTAATAATCAAATTATATTCTACAACCAACTAAAATCTACTAACATGGCTCTCACCATGTTACTTAATAAATTATATATTAAGTACATAATTACATTATTTTCATATAGTAGCTGAACCACAACACGACACTGTTCTCTACATGGTTTTGAAAAACGTCCTTTCTATTGAAAGATCTTCTCAGAGGAGTGAATTCCAAGGAACCAATATGAACCCTATTGAAAGAACAATCTTACCTATTGAAAGAATCGATTTTACAGGCTCTGTCAAATTTAGTTCCAGTAGCTTTACCAATTTCTAATATAGAGAAAACCAATTTACTTGCATTGGTGTCTAGGACTGGGAAGAAGAAATGGACACTAGGAATTACCACTAATATAGAACCATATGATATTCTAAAAGATGTGGGTATCATACAGCCCACGATCTCTATGAAGTAACTATTGGCAGTAGCACCTGAGTGCCGAACTATCTTGAATTCCTCATTAATTTGTCCTAGATCTCGAAATAAAGAAATTCGAGAAGTAAGTTTGAATCCCGATCCGGATGCACCAATGATTGATGTTTCAATTGATGGAGTGTTACTATCGGGAGTGCAAGTAGATAGAGGATCTAATGTAAATCTTATGAATGCCATTACAATAGAGGAATTGGGTTTAGATCACGTATTGCCTAGTACAGTAGTTTTGTGAATGGCTGACTCCAGTCAAGTTAAACCTATGGGTATTTTACGAAGTATTGATATAGTAATTGCGGGGATTACTTACAAAATTAATTATATTATTTTCTGATTGCAAAGCTCTATATTGTCATATCCAATTTTATGGGGGCGAGCGTGGTTGTATCAAGCTAAAGCTCAAAATGATTGGGACCGTGGTACATTGACAATTGGAAAAGGTAATGATAAAATTGTGCTTCAAATGTATCCTGTCCAATATTTTAGAGAAACTCAATTTTCCAGTTCAAAATTCACGTCGGATTGTGAAGATGAGTCTACAAAAGAAGAAATTGGTGTACTTGACTTAATTTATACTGATACAAGGCAAGTTATCAAGCACACTAGAATGAACTACCAATGCATGGAATCGAGAAAGTACTTAGTTCCTCCAGATGTTATTGACAATTCTGATCATATGATTGCAAATTGGATGAATAGATAGGGTGTTAATCAAGTTAGTGCTATGGAACTGGAGTTGGAAAGTTCTAATTTGTCGGATTTTATGAAAGATTCTAGAATTGAGTAGAATATTATTTCAGAGACTCCTGAAATTTCACAATGTCAACCAAGTAATTTAGGTACAAGAGAGGCTCTCCAAATCATTTAGATTTACGATGGTATAAAAGGCAAAAAAAAAAGAAATTTTAGTGGATTACTTTTTAATGCATAAAACTACTTTTGCATGATCATATGTGGATTTAAAAGGAATTCTAGCTGAAGTTTGTAAGCATCGAATTATATTAGAAGAGAACGCTATACCAGTATGCCAAAGACAACATCAACTAAATTTAAAATACTCACTTATGGTAAAAGAAGAACTGTATAAACTCTTGGAGGTTGGATTTATCTATCTAGTTCTTTTTAGTGAATGGGTTTCACCAATTGTTATGGTACCAAAAAAGAATGGAAAAATTTGCATCTGTCAAGATTTCCACAAATTAAATGTGGCTAACAAGAAGGATAATTTTTCTTTACCATTCATAGATAGTATATTGGATGTTGTCGCTGAACATGAATGTTATTTATTTTTTGATGGATTCTCCAGTTATAATCAAGTTAAAATTGTAAAAAAAGACTAGTTAAAAACTACTTTTACTATGGATTGGGGGACCTTTGCTTATAAGGTTATGCCGTTTGGGCTTTGTAATGCACCAGCTACATTTTAAAGGATAATGATGTAAGCGTTCCAAGATTATCTACGAATTTCAATCGAAATATTTCTAGATGATTTTTGTATATTTAGTACGAGAGCTAGGTATTTAGAATGTTTAGGTCAATGTTTGAATTAATGTGCCAAATATGGAATTTCTTTAAATTCAAAAAAACAACAATTTGGTGTGCCTTCTGGTAAACTATTGGGTCATATAGTTTTGATGGCAGGCATTGCTACAGATCCTGATAAAATAAAGATTATAGTAGAATTAAAGCAACCAGACACTATTGGGGGTGTTTGAATATTTGTCGGCCATGTCAGTTATAATCGGCAATTTATTTATCTATTTACAATTATATGCCTTCCTTTGACAAATCTCTTGAAGAAACCACCACCCGATGGGACCAGTCCATTTTGGACAAAGGAATGTACAATTGCATTTGAAACATTGAAACACAAATTAGTTTCAGCACCAATATTGGTGGTACCTTGTTGAACAAAACCATTCCAAGTTTATGTGGATGCATCTAATATCGCGATTGGTTCTATGTTAAGTCAGAAAGATGATTGGGGTTTTGATCACCTTATTTATTATGCAAGTCATCTATTGGTAGCAGCTGAAAGAAATTATACAACAATCAAAAGAAAAACATTGAGGATGATTTATTCTAGACAAAAGTTTCGACATTATCTTCTTGGTTATAAATTTATTTTCCATGTTGACCATGATGTTTTTAAATATATGATTAATAAGCCTCGATTGAGTGGTCATATTGTACGATGGATTTTACTATTGCAAGAATTTGACTTTACTATTCACATAAGATTAGGAAAATCACATTCCAATATGGACTATTTATCTTGTTTATTCAATATATTGGATAATGAATCCATTAACGATGTACTACCCGATGCAAAACTATTTGCGGTAGATGTAATTACTTTAGAGTATAGTGAAATAATTCAATACTTGACATTTCAAACCTTCCCACTTAATTTTAATGAAAAACTTAAACGACGCGTAATATTAAAATGTACACTTCATACGATGATTGATGAAGCTTTATATAAACAATGTAAGGATGGAGTTTTACGACGCTATGGTACTGTAAATGCTTACAGTATGTAAAAATTAGTTAGAACATATTATATGTTAATAGATCTAGATGTGTGTTAGAGTGGCTAGTAGATTAAATTAAAAAAAGTTGGTATAAGAAACTTTACTTTGTTTTTTTACTTCTTTTGATTTTGACATTAAAATATATATATATATATATATATATATATAAGACCTACATGTTTAGTATGAAGCCTTGGGAGAAGGTGGAAGCCTAAGGATGAAAATCTAAACTAGTAAGAGGCTTATTGGGAGGGATGAAAGCAAGGCATGGTCGGATGAAGGCAAGAAATGGGGAACTTCATCCCTATTGGTCGAATACCATGCCCAATGGGCTTCAAGGAGGCTGCACGAGGCCTCATTAGAGATTAGGATTCGTCTTTTGAGGGCATTCGGAGATTACAAGCTAGGATTGTAAAGTTTAGGATTTGGGGTACAATTTGTGTGCAAAAATTAGAGGATTTGGAGTTAGGGTGAAAAATTTATAGCCATTTGAAGTTAAGGTGTATATTTAAGACTTACTGTTACTCTTTTGAGGGTACGAGAAGTTTTACAGTAGCTTTTGAAGATCGAAAGATGCGACTGGAACGGCGATTTTAAGGCCTACATTTTTTATGAAGGAATTATTGTTTTTGGAATTCATATGAAGGAGTTGTAAGGAGTTGAAGGCGGTGCTTCCAAATCAAAAGCAGTAAGTAAGCGGTTTTGTTTGTAGTAATGGTTGGAGCCATAAATTGAGTATTCGGATGAATTTTTGACTCAAACTTTTGGAGAATGTAAATTTTTGTGTTAAAAAGCTATAGATACAAATGTCGTGGTATTTGAGCTTATATTTTGTGAGATATGAATAAAATTTCATGCGGATGTATAAAGACAAGGGTTTGAAGCGACTGTTAGGATTTTCAAGATATCTCAAGATCTGCAACAAATTTGCAGTTGAAATTTTTTGTAGAAGTTAATAAAAATACATCAGTATTTCATATAAAATTTGAGTTTGTTTAGACAGTCGAATTAGGAGATATGAGGTGTTGAAATTCAGAAAAATCTCCACATAAGAATAAACAAGGTTTTAGAAGATTTTATCATATTTTGGAAGTTGTGAATTACTTGACGATTGTGTATTTGGTGTAATTACTCAAAAGGAAAAAATTATATATATAAACTTAGGACTTTCCTTATTTTCAAGCTTGATTGAATAATTAGTGACAGCCAGAAGCCTAGCATTTTCTTGAGGCAAACTGTCTCTACTCCGACTATGCTATATTTATCAGACTAAAGTGAGTACTATATTGGAAGGTTATTACTTGGACAGTTGTGGTGGACATTTTGCGGGGGACAGTACGGTATTATACTGCAAATGCTTACAGTATGTAAAAATTAGTTAAAACATATTATATATTAATAAATCTAGATATATGTTGGAGTAGCTAGTAGATTAAATTAAAAAGAGTTAGTATAAGAAACTTTACTTTGTTTCATTATTTGTTTTGATTTTGATATTAAAATATTTATATATATATATATATATATATATATATAAGACCTAAATATTTAGTATAAAACTTAAGAAAAGGTTGGGATCTAAAGAAAAAAATCTTAACTAATATGAGGCTTAATGGAAGGAATGAAAGCAAGGCATGGTTGAATGAATGCAAGGAATAGAAAACTTCATTCCTATTGGTCGAAGGCTATGCCCAATGGGCTTCAAGGAGGCTCCCTGAAGTCTTATTAGAGATTAGGGTTCGTCTTTCATAGGCATTTAGAGATTACAAGCTAGGGTTGTAAATTTAAGGATTTGGAATATAATTAATGTACAAAATGTAGAGGATTTGCAATTAGAGTGAAGAAGTTATAGCCGTTTGAAGTTAAGGTGATAATTTAAGATATATTATTACTCTTTTGAGGATACGAGGAGTTTTACAACAGCTTTTGAAGATCGGAAGGTGCGATTGGAACGGCGATTTCAAGGCCTACATCTTTCATGAAAGAATTATTGCTTTTAGAGTTTATATGAAGGAGTTATAAGAAATTGAAGATGGCTCTTCTAAATCAAAGGCAATAAGTAAGCGGTTTTGTTTGTAGTAATGGTTGGAGCCATAACTTGAATTTTTAGACAAATTTTTGGCTCAAACTTTTTAAAAAATATAAATTTTGGTGTTAAGAAGCTATATATAAAAGTTTCGTGGAATTTGAGCTTATATTTTGTGAGATATGAAAAATATTGCATGCGGGTATATAAAGACAAGGGTTTGAAGCGACTACTAGGATTTTCAAGATATCTCAAGTTTTGCAATGAATTTGTGGTTGAAAATTGTTGTAGAAGTTAATAAGACTACATCAATATCTCATATAAAATTTGAGTTTGTTAGGACGCTCGGATTAGGAGATATGAGGTGTTGAAGTTCGGGAAAATCTCCACATAAGAATATACAAGGTTTTAGAGGATTTTATGATATTTTGAGTGTTGTTGGTTACTTGAGGCTTGTGTATTGGTGTAATTGCTCAAAAAGGGAAAATTTATATATAAACTTAGGCCTTCCCTTATTTTTAAGCTTGATTGAATAATTAGTGACAGCTAGAAGCCTGGCATTTTCTTGAGGTAAACTCTCTCTATCTCGACAACGGCTCGTAAAGCTTTATAGGTTGATTATTGGTGGCCAATAATGTTTGCATATGCCGACCAATTCATCCATCATTGTAACTCATGTTAGAGAACGAGTCGACCTACTGGAACTTCAACAATGTCATTGGTACCAATTTTGGCTCAAGCATCTTTTGAAAAATAAGGAACTGATTTTGTAGGACCAATTGCACCAGCCTCGAGAAATAGACAAAAATGGTATATATTGGTAGCAACAGATTATTCAACAAAATGGGCTGAAGCCGTAGCTATGAAAATTGATAGTACAAGTATAGTAGCAACCTTTTTGTATGAAAATATTATTACACGATTCAATTGTCCACGAGAATTAGTTAGTGATCGATGAGCTCATTTTATAAATTGTACAATTGAAGCACTTATGGCTAAATATGAGATAAAACATTGTAAGACTATATTGTTTAACCTAGAATCAATGGACAAACAGAAAAGACTAATGGAATTTTATGTAAAATCTTAATAAAAATAGTTTCAAAAGCAGGAACAGATTGGGACACTAACTTGTTTATAGCTTTATGGGCATACTGTTGTCAGGGTAGAGAGGTTTTGCCTCAAGAAAGCGTTGGGCTTTTGGTTGTCATTAATTGCTCAATCAAGCTTAAAATAAAGAAAACCTAATTTTATATATATAATTTCTCCTTTTGGGACGATTACACCAAATACTTAAGTCTTAAATAACCAACAACACCCAAAATATGGTAGAAGTACTCTAAAACCTTGTATATCCTTGTGTGGAAATTCTTCCGAATCTCAACACCTCATAACTCTTGATCCAACCGTCCAAACAAGATCAAAATTTACATGAAGTACTAATATGTTGTTATTAATGTTTACAACAAATTTCAACTGCAAATTCATTGCGGATCTTGAGATATCTTCAAAACCCTAATAGTCGCTTCAAACCCTAATCTTTATATACCCGCGTGCAATTTTCTTTATATCTCACAAACCATTAGTCCAAATGCCACGAAACTTGTATAGATAGCTTTTCAACACAAATTTTTACATTCTTTTTAAGTTTGAGCCAAAATTTCGTTCGAAAACTCAAGTTATGGCTCCTAACACTACTTTGAACAAAACCGCTTACTTACTGCCTTTGATTTGAATGCGCTGTCTTTAACTCCCTATAACTCCTTCACATAAACTCCAAATGCAAAATTTCCTTCGCAAAAGATGTATGTCTTAAAGTTTCTCTTCCAGCCGCACCTTCCGATCTCCAAAAGCTTCCGTAAGACTCCTCTTAAACTCAAAAGAGTAACAGTAGGTCTCAAATTGACACCTTAACTTCAAACGGCTATAACTTATTCACTCTAACTCCAAACCCTATAAAATTTGCACAAAAATTGTAGCCAAAATCCTAAACTTTACAACTCTTGCCTTTAATTTCCTAATGGCCTCTTTGAAGTCGCCGAAAACCCTTATCAAGGTCGCGGGCAGCCTCCTAAAAGTCCATTGGACATGGATTTCGACCAATGGGGATGAAGATTCTTATTTCTACCTTCATCCAACCATGCCTTGGTTTCATCCCTCCCAATTAACCTCCTATTAGTTTAAATCTTCATCTTTAGGCCCCTATCTCCTCTCAAGGCTTCATACTTAATATTAAGGTTCTATAACTTTTATATACTATAATCAAACTAAGTAAGGAAAACAAAATAAAGTTTTTTCATACCAATTCTTTTTAATTTAATCTATTATCCACTCTAATATAAATTTAGATTTATTAACATTTAATGTGTTCTAACTAATTTTTACATACTATAAGCATTTACACTATGATACCGTACTGCGTATAAAGTTACTACTTCTTTATTTTCTTTGCTTTTATTATTTGCTTACAAAGAATTGTGATTGAAAGAAGTATTGTTGAAACTATGATTAAAATATTGTAGAATATGATTTTGGACTAACCAATTTGGAGAAAATTTGTGACCTTGAGAATTGAGATTATCGAATTGTATTGTGTGAAGTGAAGATATTGAATCCTATGTGATGAATTGAGAAATTAAATATAATAAGTAAGTTGAAGATCAGTAATTGAATATATAAAGAGAGTAAGCGGGAGATGAACTGATAAAAATATGGAAGTATTGTTGAATTGATAGTCGTAGAATGGATTATGTGTTGAATTAATATGGAAATAGTAAGCCTTCATATTTTATAGTTTGATAATTGATTTCAGATAGCTCGAGTACAGTCAATTGTAAAACTAACAGACTCAATTCATATAAGTAGTCTTTTTCCATGTTTAAATCCACCTCTATTAGTTCAATTGCTTTGGTATATCAAAGCTTGAATACAATGAGAACAACAGTAACAAAAAAATCATTTATGGAATAGGTTAATAAATCCAACAAAGGATTGGTTCCAACTGAGTTACTTCGAGAGTTTGAAAGGCAGTTTCTTCAATTATCTCGAGTGAAAAAACTTACTCTTGAAAATGATAAGGTGGAGCTATTCCTTCAATTGGCCAATGATGAATTACAGAGAGAATTGGAATTATTACTGGAAGATATTACAGAAGACAATGGACTCACAACTGACTAGAAGAAGGTATCTGAAGCTGTAAGGCTACTTGCTAAAAGAGAACATCGGAGGGATAAGGTGGTAGTAAGGTAAGAAATTAAGCCTCCATCAATCACAATATCTCATAGGCAACTAAAAGAACCTGCTATACTGATATCTTCTACTCCAATTCCTATATCTATAGTTATACCACAAAAAGATGCAATTGAGGAATTGATGAAAGGAATGAAAGACTTACAAATCAAATTGGCAAAACTAAAAGAAAAAGAAGGAAAACCTAAGAGAAAATCTGTATCAAGGCCAGGATATATAAAAAGATGTATTTGATGTAATAATATGGAGTATCCTTGTAAGGAGTGTGGAGATTTTGCTAATAGTTTGTGACATGGAGTAAATTTTATGAAAAGATAGAAAAATTACGCTGTAAGATACAAGTGAGTTTTTTAAAACCAATTTTGGAAAGAGAGGGATGAAAAAGATTTTGAAAGAACATTTATCTCAGCAGGCTATGGCATTAAGGGAGGCTACTATCTATGGTATTGAGGTTGTAAGAGAGAAGGAGGATGTTTTTGACAAGCATGTAGATACGGGAGATCTATGAGATCATGTTATTATCAACATAAATGAGAAAAAAATAACAAGGCAAGAATTACTCAATACAACTATGATAATCAAGAATTCCACAAGATGGAATGACCCTATAGATACTATGTTTGTACATGCTTATTTGGCAAAATTCCACCATGAAGCTTTGATAGAGGTAAAAAGAGGTAGAAATGAGACAAAAGAAGATCTTGACAAATCAATTAATAAGAGGAGATTTCAAAGGCATGTAGAAACAATAAAAAATAAAGAAGTATCTACACCACAGGCCAAAAGACCATCCAGGGCTGGGCCATCAACATCATACCCTGGAAATGCTCCACTACCAAAAGAGAAATGAGAAGAAAAGATGAAAGCTGATAAAGATAAAAGAAAGAATAACCTTATTACTTATAAGCTATAATAAGATATTGAGGCAGCTATAGATCTAAAAGGGGTGCTAGAAGAAAAGGTATTGAATGCCAAAATTGAGTTTACTTTGAGAGAAATTTTAGGCATTACAAAGAAAGAATTTCATGATGTCATTATTGACATTATTAAATAAAAAAGAAAATTGATAGGGGAGTCTACAGTGTCTAATGCCTTGGATACAATATTGACAAAAGAAGAGGAAGTTGAATTGGCTGAATATTACACCAATAAAAAGGTTCAATTTTCTTTGGATGAAGACAAGGTTGATGATAAGGGCCCTAGTCACTATACTAGGGATTATTGGGCCAGAGCTACCATAGAAACCTTGGTGAAGATGGGAGACTTGATAGATTCAATAATTGCTCTCATTGACCATGGATCTAAAATCAATATTATGTCAAAAGAGATTTACAAATGTGGAAGGTGGCCCATTGACATTGAACATGGTTGAGTGATTCGGGCAGCAAATAATTCACAGGGAGACCTCTATGGTATTTGTTCTAATGTAAAAGTGAAAATTAGAGATGTAATTATTAAACAAAATTTCTTTGTTCAAGACACTACTTCATATCTAGTAGTTCTTGGACAACCATATATTACAACTGTGAGAATTGAAACTAAGGTGTTAGATGATGGATCAGCATGTGCTTGTATTAGAAGTCTGGATGGCAAGTGAATAATACAGTTCCTAATTGTACTTGCTAACCATGAACACAATCAAGCTTATTTACGGAATAATTTATTACCAAGGGTAAATGAGGAATTTAAGGATTTTTGTAGAGTACGACTATAGAGTGGGAATGTAATAGTACTTCAAAGAAAGTACTCTTGCATGAAGAAGAAAGTACCTTTCATATAGGTATTATAAAATTATCTATGAATGGATTTGTTGTATATACACAGTTTAATGATTTATAAAAATGGGAACAAAAGGGTGTACAAAAATTTGAAAAAGACCTAAAAAGAGTGGATGTGCTTAATAAAGATGATAAGATAGCATGTATATATATATGGAGAGAAGTTTAGAAGATTTTTTAGATGAACTTATAAAAACTAAGCAAGGAGATGAAGATCAAGTAGTGCAAATATACTCAAAAAAATTCTATTCAATCATATTTGCATTTCAAGATTATGAAGTTAAAGTTGAGACTAGGTACAAGATTATGGAGAGAAAAATAAAGCCTATAGCTTTGCCATTGCCTAGTGACTCCAACCACTAAGTTCAACAGGCTTCAAAAGAGAAGAATTTAAGAAATCCTAAATATATTGGCCACAAGTTTACAGAAACTACACTCAAGGAATTGAAAATAGGATCTACCAATTTTCTTCTGCTTGTTGAAGAAAAAGAGTTAAAAAACATGTTAAGTAAACATGGAAGGGCTTTTCTTTTTGAACCATTGGAAATTCGTTGTGAGGATCAAAGTGTTGTAGTATCAATGATTATATTTATGGTGCTACATATTCCTTGGGATCTAAGACCAATTCAAGTACATAGGGCTCACCTAACTAAGTTAATATAGCTTTTTGAAAGAAAAGATACAGATAAAGATCTAAGACCATCATTTGCACCATACTCCAGCCGTTGGTTTATAGTACCAAAGAAAAATGAGATATTATGATTTATTCAAGATATGCAATCAGAGAATCGAGTGACCATGAAAAATACAGAAGTTGGACCAATTATTCGAGAATTTGCTGAGGCATTTGCTGGTAGAGCCATTTACTCTGTTGGAGATCTTTATTCTGGATATGATCAATTTCAACTAGTTGAAGGAAATAGAGATATTACCACTATGGAGATGCCTTTAAGATTGATAAAGATGTATACATTACCACAGGATACAAAAAATTTAATTGCTTACATGATGAATGGGATGAATAAGGTTCTTCAAGATTTTATTCCAAAAAAGACAATGTCTTTTTTGAATGATATCCCAATAAAAGGATGTGTAGAAGAAGAAAAAAAATAAAGCAATGGATCAGAGGGGGTGCCATAAATTTGTATTTAATCATATTTCAGATTGTAATAAGATTTTGTCACGGCTTGAGAAGGTTCACTTGACATTATGAGGAGCTAAATTCACTTTTGGAGTTCGAGAGGTTGTTATTGTGGGACATTTGTGTGGATGGTTTTGTCACAAGCCAGATCCTAATAAAGTGGATGCTGTACAGCAGATGAAGGAAGTTTGTAGCTTACAAACGGAGGTACAGATATTTTAGGAGCTTGCATATTTTATTATGTGTAGATTCCTCATTATGCATATGTAGCAGATCCTCTTTATAGTTTGCTATGAAAAAGAAAGAGATTCAAATGGAAAAAGAAGCATACAAAAGTGATTCAAAAGCTAAAGTAGTTATTACCTTCTCCTCTTGTGCTACAAAGGATAAGTTATGAAGGTGGCAAACCTATAATATTTACAATAGATACAAGTCCAATAGCTATTGGATGGGCTTTAGGATAAGATAATGAGGAAGGAAAAAGGTTTGCTATAAGATTTGGAGCCAAAGTATTAAGTGAACGATAGAGAAACTATCCACAAGTAAAACGGGAGTTGTGGAGGATAATTATAGTAATGAAGAATGAGAGAGATTATTTAATTAGAATACCGATGATAATGAAAATAGATTGTTTGCTACTATTGGGAATGATCACCAATTATAACACCCCTGATATTGCCATGCTAAGATGGATTGCATACATCAAATCCTTGAATCTTGAATTCAAGCACATAGCACGCAAAAATAATCTAGTAGCAGATATGCTATCTCGGGCTAGATATAAACAAGAAGAAGATTTGATTGATAAAACCAAAGATATAGATACTACCTTCTATTTTAGAGTACATTAAGGAGAGAATGAATATCCAAAATTATTTATGGAAGAATTATATGAAGAAGAATGGATGGATATTGGGTACTATTTAAGTATATTATCAAGGCAGCTAAGGTGGAATAATATCTATTTTAAGTAGATTAGATGGAAAGCTTATAACTACCTTTTACAAGGTGATTACTTATGGAAGCGGTACAAAAGGGATAGTGGTATATCACAAAGAGTGATTTACAAGAAAAAAATGCAGGGACAATTAATCCAAGAATTTCATGATAGTTTGTAGATGGATCACAGAGGTATTTATGCCACTTTCAATAAGCTTAAAGAAAGATATTGGTGGTATAATATGTATAGAGATGTCATAAAGTTTGTGAAATCATGCCAAACTTGTCAAATGTATTCAGAGATTTGAGACAGAGATGAGTTGCATCCGACATATCCTCTTGCATACATTATAAGTGGGTTGTGGATCTAATTACTATGCCTATGGAATTATGGCAAATGTGATATTTGATTTTGGTATGAGAGGATTTATCTAATTAAGTAGAAGAGAGAGTTCTACGAACAAAATCCACTAAAGGAGTTTGTAGATTTCTATTGGAAGATGTGGTTTGTAGATACGGATGTATTGGAAAGATTACTGCTGATCATGGAGAATTGGATGCACATGAAGCAAGAGAGTTTTTGAAAGATGTGGAATCAAGCTTGTACTTACAACAACATATAATGCTGAAGGTAATGCTAAAAGTGAACGATGTCATCCTCTGATAGTTAAAGCCATTATTAAAGCCTGCAAAGAGAGAACAAAAGAATGGCCAAGATTATTACCATTTGCTCTACAGGCTGACCGTACTACTTATAGTTCAGTGACTAAATATATGCCAATAGAATTGATACAAGGAAAAAAGCCTACCATGCCAATTGAAGAATAAATATCTACTAGGAGTGTTTTACCTTAGCAAGACAATATGTCTAGAGAAGAACTTCTTGTACTTCGAATTTGTCAACTAGAGAGGAGACCCAAGGACATAGAAAGGGCAATTGTGAAGTTGAAAGAGATACGCTTAAAAAACAAAGATAGATTTAATAAGCGGCATCGATTAAGGCCACAAAAAATTCATCAAAGTGATTGGATACTTGTTTATGAAAGCAGTTTGGATAACCAACATAGTACCTTATAAAAAAAATTTAAAATGTTGGTTTAGGCCTTATGTGGTTGTAAATATTTTAGATAATGCTACATATGTATTAAAGGAGTTAGATGGAATACACCTTAAAGTTCCAATTGAGAAAAATATGTAAAAATTTTTAAGCAACAGTGTCGTATTACGTGCTTTCCTGCTCGAGAACGGGCCGGGCGTCTGGCTGTAGAAGGTAGTATGGAGATTCGACAATATTCAAGCAGTTTATCGGTTTTTGACTGTTGGAATACAAACAACTACAAGAATATACCGTAAATCTATATGGATGCCCTTCGACTGCTTGTCGAAGTCCTTTTTGCCCCAACCGGTAGGTCTCTAGACGTTACAAAGAACCCCGAACAACTCAAACTGCTAATCTTCGATACCGCTTTATACTCACGATCTTGTATCCACTGACTGTCTTGTTAGATTAATCCAATAAATTTCATTCACTCCGCATACTCAATTCTATAGACACCCTTTTAATTCTTCATCACAGAAATAACTCGATTTTATAAAACAGTCAAGAGTAATCAAACCTACTTCATTAAAAATCCCGATTCACCATTACAACACTGACTTCAGCAACGATTGCCTCAGTCTTCCCAAAACCCTATGAAGAAAAAAAATCCAATTCCCTGTCTTCTTTCCCCGCCCGAAACATGAAGCTAGTTCTCTGATTATTCAAAAAAAAAACTCCCCCAAAACTTATTCTCTCCCCTAACCTTATCCTCTGAATTTCTTCAATCTTCCGTCTTGGATCCGAAATTGGCTCCCACCGTCAGAGCTTAGATCCAAAATTGGCTCCGGTCGTCAAAGCTTTCTCCTCCATTTTTACCTTTAAGAGATCTTTTTATCGAAAACAACGTTCCCTAAAATAGCACAGAGAACAACACAGCCTAAAACAGAATCAAAACCCCGTAATCGGGACCACATTGAGTCATCCGACCAATTCAGGTCTCATATTGGCTAAGAGTCCAGTAGTAAGATCCGGATATTCCCAAAATTGGATCAAATTGGTCCTTCATGACAGACTGGCTGAGGCCCGTAGTAAGACCTGGATTTTCCCATAATTAGACTGCATTGGGTTACCCGGCCAATTCAGGTCTCATATAGGATAAGAGGACCCGGATTGGATTCTTGAAATTGGATCCAATTGGCTCTTCGAACCAGGTTCACCCGTCGTGTGAATTGGTCCTTTCTCTTCCAGCTGACTCCCGTTATTGGAATCGAACGGAGCATTTCAGTATGCCCCGGCTGACTGTAACGGGGTGACTGAACTGGACCACTCAGTATTTGCACTGGAGTTGGTCGTTGCTCTCAATATTCGAGGGAACTGAATATTAATAAAAGTCCCCTTTCTTTATAAATTCACAATATACTCGTGTTACAATACGACATCCACCCCCTCTGAACCTGTGCATCCTCCGGTATGCACCAATTTATCCAATTGTTGTTTGATTCAGAATGTATCCTCTACGTCTTTGTCCAGTTAGTCTTCGTCACCTTCATTATCCAAATCACTTTCATCTTCTTGCTGCGGAATCTCTATACCTTCATTAAGATCTTCCATATTCATCTCCGCATGTCTTCGTTTAAATATTTTTACTCTCTTCCCTACAATTGGTATTTTCAATTTTGTACCATCTAACTCCCGTAATGAGTAAGTCGCATTATCATAAACAGTTGTTACTACATATGGTCCAAACCAATGTTTTGAAAATTTCCACAAAGTACTATGTTGATTATCCAGACTATTGTCATAAACAAGTACCCAGTCACCTTCCTCGATTGCTTTTGGTTTCAATCGATGTTGCTTATCGAATCGCGCCTTGTTTTGTAACCTTACTCTTTTTAACCTTCCCAATGCTATTTGCACATCTTCTGATCTTTGCTCCAATTATCCAATCCTAATAGCCAGAAGTTCTTCTCTTGTCAATCCATCTTCCAATGGTAGCATACTCCAAGTAAGTACCTTTTCTTCAATCAGCATAATTGATTTTCGACCTGTCATAAGTGCTACTGGCATATATCCTGTCACCGAACTATGTGTTGTTCGATCAGCCCATAATGCAAATGACAAAAGTCGTGGCCACTCTTTAACTTTTCCATTACAAGCTTTAACTAATGCTTTCACAATCGGTGGGTGACCGCGTTCGCTTTTTGCATTCCCTTCTGGATTATAAGCAGTAGTCAGTGATAGTTTAACTCCACATCTTTCAAAGAACTTATGAGCTTCTTGTGCATTTAATGTCAAGGACAAAGACTCGATGAGGGATAATATACCCAAAAAGGCTATCTCGATATAATAAGTCAAAATATAAACAAGTAGGTATATTAAAAAGGAAACAGGAATGGCTATTGCCACAAGACAAGAAACTAAAGACTCTTGAACCTGGACTAGAAGCAAGAAAGGAGTTGAAAAGAGTGAAGAAGCCTTCACTCTTATCTCTATATATACTATCTAACTAAGAGCTACGTGGCGACATTCTATAGGACCTCGAATAGGTGTTGACTTTGTAGGACACATGCCTTGACTTACAAAGCAAGTTTTTCTTCGTGTGGGCCACATAGTTAGCTTGATCTTCAAGCTAACAACATGTGTGGCACATGGCCAACTTGTTGACCACGTTTATAATCCAAAAAGTCAATTAAAGACACCTATGAAGTCAAAGCAGTGTCTAGGAAGTTTCTAGGAAGCTTCCATATTAAATATTATAGAATTAACTTACTTTTACCTACTTTTACCTACTTTTACTTACTTCTACCTATTTCTATATGTAATTATTAGCTTACATGATTATGGCCGTGACATTACCTCCCCTTCTAGGGACGAGTTCCACGAGGAGCGGTCATCATATGTTGAGAAAATCTATAATGCGACGAATGGTATTCGCCACATACTCTGATCTCTGTTCTCTTCGAAGATGATTGATAGGGCCTCTCAACCATCGGTAGTGTCCCATACCAGGGCGGGAAGACCACCCAGTTATTTGATCATTGTTGAGGCCTTTGTAACTTCCTTCGAATAGAATATTTGGAACACCATTAGGAGTTGTTCCTACCTCTAGCAAAATCACCAAATATCACGAGTCCCTTCCCAAATCGTGATACCAAACGCATTGTATCTCACCATCTATTCGAGGAAGAACATGTCGTTCTTGAAGATCTTCATCTCGATTGCATCGTCTTGAAGGTTGTGACAATCGTAATGTCTCATCGGGTAGGTCAGCAAACGAAGGTTCTTGAGTTGAATCCACTCGTTGTTGGCTCTCCATCTAATTAGCGTCACAAATGCAAAGGAGTTACAAACAAGGATAGGAAATTGAATGTTATCTTGCCTCAATCTTGTCTCTTTTATAAGAGAGATTTTCATCTTGGTTTTGATGGATGTCATTGATGAAAAACTTTGACTTTAGTTGATGCATTTGTTAGATTCTTGGATGGCTCCCATGTGCGTTCACTAATATCATATCCGCGCCAATGAACAAAATATTCCAGCTTATTTCGGTGCCGCCTTGAGTCTAATATCTCTTCCACCTCAAATTCTTCATTATTATCTACTTCTATAGGAGGCGGTGGCATTTGTATTCTTCCTTGTATATCCACTGTCTTATATGGTTCAAGAAGAGATACGTGGAATACAGAATGGATCCTCATTGACTCCGGTAGATGTAACCGATATGCAACTGGGTTGATCTGTTCAGAAACAGAAAAGGGGCCAAGCGTACGATAGTCCAACTTGTCACAAGGTCGAGTAGTCTTGATATTGCGACAAAGTAGCCATATCTTATCACCCACGTTGAGTTGTGGTTGCTCCTTACGATATAGATCTGCGTTTATCTTTTGTCATTCTTAAGCTTCCTTCAATTGCGTCTTCATTATTGCATGTAACTCTGACAACCGATTTGCCATATCTTCTGCTGCAGGATTATCAACTTTTGAAAAATCAAAAGTATCAAGTCATGGATGATAGCCATAATTAGCAAAGAAAGGTATTTGTTGCGTGGAAGAATGTACCGTATTATTATAAGCAAACTCTACCAATGGCAGAAGGGTTGTCCAATCATCTTATTGGTAATTGATAGTATACCTTAAATATTGCTCCAAGACTTGGTTTACGCGCTCTGTTTGTCCATCAGTTTGAGGATGGAAAGCCGAAGATAGCTTTATGTCCACTTTTAAAATCTTGAAAAGGGTCCTCCAGAATCTTGACACAAATTGAGTTCTCCTATCCGATATGATATCTTTAAATAATCCATGATAGCGATAGATATTATCAATGAAAAGCTTAGCTGTTTCTTCACGTGTGATAGATTTTGTACATAGCACAAAATGTGCCATCTTGGTGAAATGATCTACTATCACAAATATAGAATCATAAGATCTTGAGCTTGGAAGATCTGTGATGAAATCCATAGAAACAGAAGACCATGGTTGTTCTGGTATAGGTAATGGCTGAAGAAGTCCGTAAGGTCGATGACGAGGAATTTTTGATCTTGAACAAATATCACATGATTGTACAAAGTCTTTGACTGACTTCCACATTTGTGGCCACCAAAAATCTCTTGATATGAGTTCCAAAGTCTTATTATATCCAAAGTGCCCTGCTGTTGGAAAGTCATGACGTGCTTAAAGAACACGTAAACGTGCTTGTCCTTCTGGAACAAATAGGCGTCCTTCAAAATATAATAGATTATTCTTGAACTCAAACTTAGAAGGATCATGAGACTTGGAAGAATTATTCTCGATATCATGAACAAGAGGGTGTGAGGACATACTGGACTGGATTTGCTTGAGAAAAGTTGATTCAACAGTCAATGTTGATTTCATTGTTCGGAGATGAAATTGCTCCGGTTTCAAGAAGACCGTTCTTTGTTGCTCAAAAGCTGCATCTCCTTCTTTTGGTGCAAAATAAGAATGTCTTGATAGGGCATCGGACAAACCTTGTTGTTTTTCAGGCCGATAAGTGATAATGAACTCGAATCTTGACAAAGACATACTCCAACGAGCTTGACGACGATTCAATACGCGTGCTGACATGAAATACTCAAGGTTCTTGTGATCTGTATACACAGTGACTGGACTAGAAGCACCTTCTAGATAATGATGCCATTCTTGAAAAGAATCCACGATCGCAAGAAGTTCTTTATCGTGGATCTCATAATTGATCTCGGTTGCTGAGAATTTTCTTGAATGAAAAGCTATCAGATGAAGTTTGTCATCTGATCCCATTTGTGATAAAACTGCACCCAAGGCAAAATCTGATGCATCTGTTTCTATAAAAAATGCCTTGAAAAAGTCAACACGATATAAGACTGGTGCAGAGACAAACGATGTCTTTAAGGCTTCAAATACTGCTTCCACTTCTTGATTCTATTGGAATTTATCTTTACTAGTCAAATATGTAAGTGGAGCTGCAACTCGTGAGAAATCTTTGATGAAGATCCGATAGTAATTAGCAAATCCCAAGAAACATTGGACATCTCTTACTGTCCTTGGAATCTTCCAATCCATGATTGTTTGGACTTTCTTAGAATCCATCATGAGACCATCATTTGAAATGATGTATCCTAAAAAGTCAACTTGAGTAGTGTGAAATACACACTTTTCCATCTTGGCGTATAATCCTGCATCTCTAAGTTTTTGTAATACTTGACGAACATGTATTTCATGTTCTTCGACGTTCTTAGAATAGATCAGGATATCGTCTAGATAGCAGACGACAAAATTATCTAAGAATTCATGAAATACATCATTCATGAGATGTTGAAAAGCAGCTGGTGCATTCGTGAGTCCAAAGGGCATGACATTATATTCAAAATGTCCATACCTGGTTCGAAATGCAGTCTTCCATTCATCTCCTTCTTTGATCCGTACTAGATTATATGCTCCTCTTAGATCTATTTTTGTATAGATCTTAGCTTGATTCAACTAGTCAAGGAGTCCTGATATCAAAGGTAATGGATACCTATTCTTGATTGTGATCTTGTTGAGTCCTCGATAATCAACACACATTCGTAAAGATCCATCTTTTTTCTTTACGAATAGAATTGGAGCTCCTGCTGGAGATTTTGAATGGCGTATGAAATTCTTAGCTAAATTCTCGTCAATATATGTCTTGAGTTCAGCCATCTCATCTTGCGATAAACTGTAAATTGGTCCAAATGGTGGTTGAGTTCCTTCCTTGAGGTCGATTGAACAATCATATGGGCGATGCTCAGGAAGAATATCTGCATTCTTTTTCTCAAAAACGTCTTGATACTCCTGATACTGACTTGAAATGCCACTTGAAGTCTTTACGTTTTCAGAAATAGGTGCAGCATAAATAGCAAAAGTTGATCCTTCTTTTGCTGCGTGTATAAATGCTTTTGCACCTATTAGTACGGGTTTTACTATACTAGACTTATAATTTTTTACTTGGTTGGTAGAACTATTAATAACGCTCTAGGAAAATTCAAGTTTACGTGAATTCCAATCTATTCGAGGGTTAGATTTTTTTAGCCAGGATAAACCTAAAATAACTGGATTAGACGAGGATTTAATTATGTAAAAAGCTATGTAGCTATCATGACCGTCTATTGTTACTTTTATAAGATGAGTTCCATGAGTGACATCTCCAGAAGACAAGGGACGACCATCTATGACTTCTACATGTACTGGTTTAGGTTTCTGTACAAAAGGTATTTTACAAATTTTAACAAATTGTTCATCTAAAAAACATGCTGAGGCTCCCGAATCTAATAAAGCAGAGGCTTTGTAATTCTTAGGTCTTAAATATAAGTCTATTATAAAACAAGGAGAGGGTTCTGAGGAGAAGATAGGACCTTCATTAGGAATTGTACAAGGTTCCAGTTGCATGTTGTTTTCTTTGACCGTCATACCTCTCATTTTAAAGTTGCGTCATTTCTTTGGACAATGTTGAGCAGTGTGCTTAGGTTCTCTGCAATATAAACATAATCCTTCTTAACGACAATGAATCTTTTCTTGCTCAGTTAGGGGTTTAAAACGTACCGCGTCAATTTGCATGTCTTCTACTTTCGAATGTATGTTTGGCAAAGATGTTGATGTTGCCATTGAGTAATAACGTTGAGGTTCCCGTGAATGATTCTCGAATCAAAATTCAAAAAGTCGATTATCATATTTTATCGCAAAATCGATTGCTTGACTCAAAGTTTGAGGATCAGGTAAGTTGAGCATCAATTTCTTTACTTCGTATTGCAATCCATAAAGAAATTGACTGATGAGTGCAGCATCATTCCACTTGATGTCAATTACAAGTTGTCAAAATTGTGAAGCATACACTATTACTGAGCGATTTTCTTGTCGCAGAGTTCGGATCTTATTTGTTGCAACATGAGTTGCATCGTGTTCACAATACATAGATCGAAACTCCGCCAAAAAAGCTTCCAAATTGTCCAATATTGGATTTCATTGTTCAAGAAAAGACGAAAACCACGATAATGCAGAACCAAAAAGTAGAGTGCCAATAAACCTGACTTGTGATCCTGGAGTTGGATAGCTTTGCGGTTGAAGTTCAATTGCCAATTGTACTTGATTGATGAACCCTCGAAACTTTGATCTCGTACCATCAAATTTCTTCAGTAAGGCAATTCTTGGTTCTCTAGTGCTTACAGGGTGTTGTACAATTGGAGAAGGAACGTGAGTTGTTGTAGATGTTGAAGCAGCTCTGATCATCTCTATATCCCCACTTTCTACTATTCTTGTTCTTTCATGTGTTGGTGAATTGAGTTGATGCATCGCAAGCATTAACTCCCTCATTTGCTCTTGCATTTGTGCCATTGCACTCTTCATTTCAACAAGCTCTGCCATAATGACACTAAGAAGAAAAATTTGTTTGATACTGCTTAAGACAAAAGAAAAGAAAGACTTAATAACAAAGATGATACTAAGAACAATATCAGTTTAGAAGTGGGTAATCTGTAAACTTCTAATATGCTTATGTCTTGTCAAGAGAAAGGGGTAATCTACTCTCACTCAAGAAAAACAAAGCTCTGATATTGTAAGTGTACTCTTGTCAATCTATCAAGGACAAAGACTCGATGAGGGAAAATATACACAAAAAGGCTATCTCGATATAATAAGTCAAAATATAAAGAAGTAGGTATATTAAAAGGAAACTGGAATGGCTATTGCCACAAGACAAGAAACTAAAGACTCTTGAACCTGGACTAGAAGCAAGAAAGGAGTTGACAAGAGTGAAGAAGCCTTCACTCTTGTCTCTATATATACTATCTAACTAAGAGCTACGTGGCGACATTCTATAAGTCTTCCAATAGGTGTTGACTTTGTAGGGCACATGCCTTGACTTACAAGGCAAGTTTTTCTTCGTGTGGGCCACATAGTTAGCTTGATCTTCAAGCTAACAACATGTGTGGCACATGGCCAACTTGTTGACTACGTTTCTAATCCAAAAAGTCAATTAAAGACACCTATGAAGTCAAAGCAGCATCTAGGAAGTTTCTAGGAAGCTTCTATATTAAATATTATAGAATTAACTTACTTTTACCTACTTTTACTTACTTCTACCTATTTCTATATGTAATTATTAGCTTACATGATTATGGCCGTGACATTTAATTCTCCACGATCTGCAGTGATTTTTCCTACGCATCCGTAGCGGCAAATGACATCTTCAAGCAAAAACCTACAAATCCCCTGTGTAGATTTTGTCCTCAATGCTCTTCCTTCTACTTGATTTGATAAATCTTCACGAGCTAAAACCAAATATCTCATCTACCATAACCCAACTGGCATAATAACCAAATCAACAACCCATTTAAAATGAATAGCTAGAGGATACGTAGGATGAAGACCATCTCGATGTCGGATATTAGAATACGATTGACAGATTTCACATGACTCTACAAATGAGAGCACATCTTGATACATATTTTTCCACCAATATCGTTCCTTCAGTTTAGCAAAAGTAGCCCAGATTCCTCTATGCCCTGCCCATAAATTATCATGAAACTCCTTTAATAATTTTAGTATTTTTTCCTGTTTGCCTATCACTCGTTGTGGCACCCCAATTCCTTTCTTCAGTCTCTTTCATAAGAATCCATCTCGAAGTAAAAATCCATATGTTTTTTTTCTTATTTATTTGAATTTTTCTGTAGACCAATTCCCCTGTTTAGTCAAGGTATTGAAGTAATGACCAATATCCAATAATTCTCCTTCATAAGATTCTTCAAGAAATAGCTTGTCTTCTCTGTTGAGATTTGATATTGAATAGAATTTCAATCCGACGTCATCAATGTCTTCAACTATTTCGTCTTCCCTCTCGTATCTTGCTCGAGATAGCATCTCTGCTATTAAATTGTCCTTCCCAGTAATATGCTTAAATTTTGGATTTAGTGACTTAATATAAGCAATCCATCTCAACATTGCAATATCTGGCGTTGAACAGTTAGTAATCATTCGAAGCAATGGCAAGCAATCTGTTTCAATTACTACTACTTTCCCAATCAAATAGTCCTTTTCAACTTTCATAGCCGAAACGACTCCCCAAAGTTCTCTTTTGACTTGCAAATATGCACGCTAACGAATACTTAAAACTTTAGCCCCAAATCGAACTGCAAATCTATTTCCATTTGAATCATCTTGACTTGCAGCCCATCCAATGGCAATTAGACTAGCGTCCACAGTAAAAATCACTGGTCTATTGCACTTATAATCAACCTTCTTCAATATTGGAGGTGACATCAATAATTTCTTCAATCTTTACATTGCTTGAATATGCCTTTCTTTCCATTTAAATCGGTAGCCCTTGCGTAACAGTTCATATAATGGATCCGCTATGTGAGCAAAATGAGGGATCCAGATTCGATAAAATACACATGCACCCAAAAACCTGCAAACCTCTGTTAAAGAATCACAATCCTCTTTCATCCTTCCAATTGTATCAACTTTAGTCGGATCTGGTTTTCTTCCGTAAGATCCATATAAATGTCCAAGAATTACAACCTCTAGTACTCCAAATACGGACTTCATACCCGATAATGTAAGATGAACTTCTCCAAGCCGAGTTAAAATCTTTTCACAATCTTGTATATGATCAACAACATATTTGCGACACCCCCTCGTATCTAAAGTTTCATCCTTGTCTCCTTCTCTGCACCTTTTTATAGGAACATCATCTAGAAAAGGCATAGTCTTTTCCGGAATAAAATCTCTCAATACCTTATTCATCCCATTCATCATATGCGCAACTGAGTTGGTCGCGCCTTGAGGAAGAATGCACATTCTAACCAATCCAAGTGGTGTCCTCATTGTTGTCATATGTCTACTTCCTTCGGCAAGTTGAAATCGATCATAACCTGAATACAAATCACTGATTGAATAGATCGCCCTTCCAGCAAATGCCTCAATAAATTCATCCACAATAGGCCCAATTCCTGCATTCCTGACAGTTACTGCATTCACCGGTTGCATATCTTGAATAAACCGTAGTGACCCATTCTTCTTAGGTACCGTAAACCATCGACTAGAATACGACGCAAAGGAAGGTTTCAATATTTTCATCTTTATCTTTTTTTTTAATAGTTCAACTAATTTAGGTAAATGTGCCCTCGGTACTGGAATCGGTCTTAGATTCTAAGGTACATGCGGTACAGTGAAGATAACCATAGGTATTATAATATTTGGATCTACACACCTAATTTCATGAGATTCGAAAGCAAACGATCTACCTTGTTTAGCCAACATCTTTTTGAAGCAAGTAATTTCCTTCGGCAATAAAGAACCATCAGAACCAATCTTCAATTCTTCAAAAGTCTCTTTAGTAAACTGATGTCTAATACTCATTGGATCTCTTAAACTTGCTTCTTTTGATGCTTCTCCCATTTGTTCTTTAGAATCTTTTGGTAATGGTCCGACAATAGGCTTTACCTTCTTATCTGCCGTTTTATATCTCGTCTCTATAGTGACTTCTGATGCTTGAAAAGATTCAAGTATGGTATAAAGCTCTCTTGAATGAATCTCAACAATCTTATCATTATCCCCTAACCCAATAGATGTAATCAATTCCAATGAATCTTCCAGTCCATTTTCTTCATAAATACCTAAAATCCTCTCATCATCTTGCAATGTACCTAACTTGCATAATTGTCCTTCAATATCATATAATCTTTTTCTTTCTTTTCTTTTAAAATCATCAACTTTCTTATACATAATATTTCCATTCTCCAATATACCAATAAAACTTGCATCAAAGGCACCTTCATCTCGCGAGAGTACCTCCTCTTTTGTACCTCCATAATCTCGCTTTACAGTGGTACCTCCCCAAAATCCTTAAATCCTTCAACAATCTTTGGCAATGGTTTCTCCCTCAACCTATCTCGATTCCGTTCATAGTTAGGAGGTACTGTTAGAAATTGTACAGCTTTCCTCCCATCCTCGCTACGTACCCTTGCATAAGCACAACCATCGTCAAGTACTTTTGTTTCTATCCGTGTCGTCGTAATATAAGGTTGTCCTAAAATCAACGGATAAGACGTTGTATCTTGAACAAAGAAGTGTTGCTCCGTCACAACATCCCCAATCCGAATTTTGACATCTGGATAAGCTCCATATAATTCGCCCCGTGTGTTATTAGCCGCTCGAATTGCCCATCCATGTTCCATATCAATTGGCCATTTTTGCTTCTTATAAAGATCTTTAGACATGAGATTTATTTCAGAACCATGGTCGACTAAAGCAACTATTGGTTCTTCTATATCTCCTACTTTCACCAATACCTCAGTAGTTGCCTTTGCCCAATGCTTTCAAGTATAATGGCTCAAAGTTTTCATTTCCTTATCACTATAATCTTTGAAACGTACTCGTTGATTATATCCATTCTTTTCATTTGTTGGTTGCTTATAACCAATATCAACCTCTTCTTCATCTCTATATATTCTTGCATCAATAGCATGACTCATTTCAGTTTCGCCCATTAATCGCCTCTTTCGCTTAATGTTGTCAATGATAACATCATGAAACTCCTTCTTTGTAATTTCCAAGACTTCTTTCAATGTGAATTCCACCTTAGCGTTTAATATACGTTCTTCTAACACCCCTTTCAAATTTGTTGCCGCTTCAATGTCAGAAAGTAGCTTATAAGCAATTGATTGTCTTTATCTTTTGTCTCCTTTGTTTTTTCTCTCAATGATGCTGAGGTATCCTTTACACGCAATTCTTGTGAAGCTGCCTCCCGAGCCTTGTCTCCTCGAGTTTGCCTCTTAGAAGAATTTCCTTCTCTAATATCATCAAAATTTCCTTGTCTCTTTTCTTCCATCAAAGCTTCATGTTGGCTCTTAGCAATATATGCATGAACTGAAAGAGATTCAACAGGATCCTCCCAACCTGTTCTATCTCGTATTGTAGTTGCAGTCCTCAATAATGCTTCTCGAGGTAATTTTCCTTCTTGCATTATAGAAACGATAGAAGCCTAAAACTCACTAGTTTCCGTACTTCCACCAATTTCATCATCTACTCTAGCACCATAACTTGCACTTTCTCGTGCTGTTGTTTTATGTTCTTTTAGGTAATCTTGAACCAATGCTCTCATTCCTCCCTTGCCAAAATTGGTTTGAAGAAGATCCTCTCTATTTTTCAATGCTATCTTCCCATCTTTTCAGCAAATAATTTCCTGCCGTATCATATTATTAAATTCATTGCAATCTTTTCTAGTGTGTGAAGCATCATCACACCAAATGCATCTTTGTATATATCCTAGTTTTGAAACATTCTTCGAATTATTTATAGAAGTATTCTCTTCAAGTCTTGCCAATTTGATTTGAAGATCTTGCATTCTTCATATAATTTCTTCCATCCCCATATCTGATTTCTTTGATAAGGATGTCGGAGGTTGAACTGTAGGCATTGTTGCTGGTATTGTACGTACTGGAGCTTTGGGTGCTTGTACTGATTTCGGAATATTGCTCCTATCCTTCCTCCTTTCTTTTTTTGTAAGCAACCCCACCGCATCTTCAACGTTCTTCCACTTTGTTGTCAATCCTTCATCTTCTTCTTTGTCTTCAAGAAGGAGTTCTAATTTCCCTTGCAATTTTCCATCAGCAGCTTGAAGAAATAGATCAACTTTGTTCAGCTTCAATGTCAATTTTTCTACCTTCGACAATTGAGAGTACTGCCTCTCAAATTCCCTTAATAGCTTTGTTGCTTGCAAATTCTTATTGGGCCGTTCAATCCATTCCAGAAACAGCTTCTTAGTAACGCGATCAACATCTTCCAAGAAATATTCGTCTTTCAATGCATGTGAAAAAACCTCCCATGAATTCCCATAACAATCCGTAATCGATGTAATGTGGTCTCTTATCTCCGGTATCATGGCAAGTCCAAATAGTTCAACCATTTTCTTCTCAGAAACTCGATTTAATTCCATTTCACGAACATAACATCTTAAATACCTTGAAATATTCTTCCCATCAAATTGATCAATTTTATTAACCACTGCTTGCAATGCTTTGGTTGCCAAAGCTTCCTTTTGATCATTGCTTTACTGTTGCTGCATTGATAATGAGAAGGCTTGGAACATACTAGCAATAGACGGATCCATGTGCATACCTTGTCCTTTAAAAGAATCCCCACCAGAAACTCCTCCCAAAAATCCTTCAAAATTTTTATTTTTGTTTTCCATAAAATAAAGAAAAAATCAACTGAAATCCAATACCTTCCACCTCAAGCTTTCACATCGGGTTCACCACTTTTGTCGTATTATGTGCTTTCTTGCTCGAGAACGCGCCGGACGTCTGGCTGTAGAAGGTAGTATGGAGATTCGCTAATATTCAAGCAGTTTATCGGTTTTTGACTGTTGGAATACAAATAACTGCAAGAATATACCGTAAATCTATATGGATGTCCTTCGACTGCTTGTCGAAGTCCTTTTTACCAGCCGATAGCACTCTAGACGTTACAGAGAACCCCGAACAACCCAAACTGCTAATTTTCGATACCGCTTTATACTCACGATCTTGTATCCACTGACTGTCTTGTTAGATTAACCCAATAAATTTCATTCACTCCGCATACTCAATCCTATAGACACCCTTTTAAGTCTTCAGCATAGAAATAACTCGATTTCACAAAACAGTCAAGAGTAATCAAACCCACTTCATTAAAAATCTCGATTCACCATTACAACACTGACTTCAGCAACGATTGCCTCAGTCTTCCCAAAACCCTATGAAGAAAAAAAACCCAATTCCCTGTCTTCTTTCCCCGCCCGAAGCATGAAGCTAGCTCTCTGATTCTTCAAAAAAAAAAACTCCCCCAAAACTTATTCTCTCCCCTAACCTTATCCTCTGAATTTCTTCAATCTTCCTTCTTGGATTCGGAATTGGCTCCCACCGTCAGAGCTTGGATCCAAAATTGGCTCTCACCGTCAGAGCTTTTTCCCCCATTTTTACCTTTAAGAGATCTTTTTACCGAAAACAACGTTCCCTAAAACGGCACAGAGAACAGGACAGCCTGAAACAGAATCAAAACCCCGTAATCGGGACCATATTGAATCACCCGACCAATTCAGGTCTCATATTGGCTAAGAGTCCAGTAGTAAGACCCGAATATTCCCAAAATTGGATCAAATTGGTCCTTCGCGTCAGATTGGCTGAGGCCCGTAGTAATACCTGGATTTTCCCGTAATTAGACTGCATTGGGTTACCCAGCCAATTCAGGTCTCATATTGGGTAAGAAGACCCGGATTGGATTCTTGAAATTGGATCCAATTGGCTCTTCGAACCAGGTTCATCCGTCGTGTGATTTGGTCCTTTCTCTTCCAGCTGACTCTCGTTATTGGAATCGAACGGAGCATTTCAGTATGCCCCGGCTGACTGTAACGGGGTGACTGAACCTGGTCACTCAGTATTTGCACTGGAGTTGGTCGTTGCTCCCAATATTCGAGGTAACTAAACATTAATAAAAGTCCCCTTTCTTTATATTTTCACGGTATACTCGTGTTACAACACGACAACGGAATCATGATATAATGGGTGAGGATACTAGAGAAGACATATATTTCGTTTCAAATAAAGAAGAAGAAATGGATCAAAGAGAAGGTAATGTTGAAGAGGTAATGTGATGCCAACCACAACTTTGATTCTTCCTGGTACATACCGGAAGATGCACAGATTTGAAGAAGGTGGATGTCGTGTTGTGGTTTGGCTACCATGTGAAAATAATGTGTTTATATATTTAATACACAATATACTAGACAACATGGTGAGAGCCCTTTTAATGGATTTTTGTTGATTATAGGATGTGGATAGATTACTATCTCAAAAAGAAGTTGTTTAAAAGGACTTCTATTAGAATTTATATAACTTACTTTTCTTTTGATAGTATCTTTTGAAGTTGATCTTATTGGTAGTAACTTTATACATTTAGAGTCATCTTTGTTAGACATTGGTAATCCTTAAAGTTTTATTTTGGTTCTTTAATTTGGTGTTTAAGGCATATAATATATAAATCTTATAAGAAAAGGGATTGAAGAAGGATTTTGGTAGCAAAAACGATAGTTAAGGCGCCCATATAAATGAATGGAGATGGATGATATGAATCTCCATTCCTATTGGTCAAAAATCATGACCAATGGGCTTGAAGGAGGCTGCCCGAGGCCATATTACGAATTAGGGTTAGTCTTTCGGAACCATTTGAACTTTGGAAGCTAAGGTCAGCAAGTGTAGATTTTTGGCTATGGTTTTGGTACAAATTTTGAATCATTTGGAGTTTTTATGAAGGAGATATAGGCATTCAAAGTCAGGGTGTTGATTTTGTACCTACTGTCACTCTTTTGAATATAATTCATGCGTACAAAAAGAAACAGAGGATCGGTGACTGGAAATGAAGAGAGCACTCTTTCGGCTACATTTTTGGCATAGTGTATGATGGATTTCAAGTTAGGATGAAGGAGATATTAGAGGTTGAAGTCAGTGCTAGCAAATCAAAGTAGAATGAGTGATCCGAATTGCTAGTGGTTGTGTTTTGAGCTATATCTTGTGCAATTTGACAAGATTTTGGCTAAGAATTTCCAAGAATGTATATTTTCATGTAATTAAACTTTTTATATAAGTTTTGTGGCATTTGGGTTTTTGGATTTTTGAGATATGAAGAAAATAGTTTTCGGGTGCTTGTAGATTAGGATGTAGAGCACCTACTAGGGTTTCTAAGATACCAAAAGATCGGTAATAGATTTATGGTTTACTTTTTTGTAATAAAGCTTATGGATAGAATTTATATTAAATAGAAAATTTAGAAAAATTGAACAATTGGATTAAGACATATGAATTTTTAAAATTTAAGATAAAAATATCCTTAACGAGAAGAAAATAATTTTGAAGGTTTTTGTTATATTTTGAGTTTTTGTACAAATAAAGGGGTTTTTGAGAGCTAAGAAATTATATATATAAGCCTAAGCTAAACTCTCTACATCTAGGTACCCTGTGTATTTTCAGATTATAAATCACGCCACACGATACCATTGTCATACTGTAAATACTTACAGTATGTAAAAATTAATTAAAACATATTATATGTTGATAAATCTAGATATGTATTAGAGTGGCTAGTAGATTAAATTAAAAAAAGTTGGAATAAGAAACTTTACTTTGTTGCTTTACTTCTTTTGATTTTGACATTAAAATATATATATATATATATATATAGGACCTAAATATTTAGTATGAAGCCTTGGGAGAAGGTGGAAGCCTAAGCATAAAAATTTAAACTAGTAGGAGGCTAATTGGAAGGGATGAAAGCAAGGCATGGTCAGATGAAGGCAAGAAATGGGGAACTTCATCCCTATTGGTCGAATACCATGCCTAATGGACTTTGAGGAGGCTGCCCGCAACCTTAAGAAGGGTTTCGGTGACTTCAAAAGATAATTTGGAGATTAGAAGCTAGGATTGTAAAGTTTTGGATTTGGGATACAATTTTTGTGCAAAAATTAGAGGATTTGGAGTTAGGATGAAGAAGTTATAGCCGTTTGAAGTTAAGGTATTTATTTAAGACATACTATTATTCTTTTGAGGATACGAGAAGTTTTACAATAGCTTTTGAAGATCGGAAAGTGCGATTGGAATGGTGATTTTAAGGCCTACATCATTCACAAAAGAATTATTGCTTTTGGAGTTTATATAAAGGAGTTGTAAGGAGTTGAAGGCGGTGCTTCCAAATCAAAAGTAGTAAGTAAGCGGGTTTGTTTGTAGTAATGGTTGGAGCCATAACTTGAGTTTTCGGACAAATTTTTGGCCCAAAATTTTTGGAGAATGTAAAATTTTGTGTTAAAAAGCTATACATATAAATTTCGTGGCATTTGAGCTTATATTTTGTGAGATATGAAGAAAATTGTACACGGATGTATAAAGATAAGGGTTTAAAGCGACTTTTAGGATTTTCAAGATATCTCAAGATCTGCAATGAATTTGCAATTGAAATTTGTTGTAGAAGTTAATAAGAATATATCAGTATCTCATGTAAAATTTGAGTTTGTTTTGACGGTCAGATTAGGAGATATGAGGTGTTGAAGTTCGAAAAAATCTCCACATAAGAATAAACAAGGTTTTAGAAGATTTTATCATATTTTGGAAGTTGTGGGTTACTTGAAGATTGTGTATTTGGTGTAATTACTCAAAAAGGGAAAAATTATATATAAACTTAGGGCTTTCCTTATTTTCAAGCTTGATTGAATAATTAGTGACAGCCAGAAGCGGAGCGTTTTCTTGAGGCAAACTCTCTCTACTCCGACACCGTATATATGGATTATAAGAATCTTGAGTATTTCATGTCAGCACATATTCTGAATTGACGTCAAGCCCATTAGAGCATGTCTTTATTCAAATTTAATTTCAAGATCTCTTATGGACTCAAAAAATAATAAGATCTATCAGACTTCCTTTTTAGACAGTCTTAGCTTGCACCAAAAGAAGGAGATGCATCTTTTGATAAAAAAAAAATGATTCTCTTGAAGCCTGAGCATTTTTATCTTTGAGCAATAAAATCAACATTGACTGTTGATTCAACCTTTATCAAGACTTTGTAGCTAATATCAAGAGATTTTTGGTGGCCTCAAATGTGGAAGGGAGTCAAAGACTTTGTACAATCATGCGATACTTGTTTAAGATCCAAAACTCCTCGCCATCGACCTTATGGACTCCTTCAATTATTACCGATTCCAGAACAACCATGGTCTTCTATTTCTATGGATTTTATCATAGATCTTCGAGTCTCAGGTTCAAATGATTCTATATTTGTAATCATAGATTGCTTCACCAAAATGGCATATTTTGTACCATGTATAAAATCTATTTTAGGTGAAGAAATAGCTAAGCTTTTTATTGACAATATCTATCACTATCATGGATTACCAAAGAATATTATATCGAATAGGGGGACTCAGTTTGTATCAAGATTTTTGAGAACCCTTTTCAAGATTCTAAAGGTATATATAAAGCTTTCTTTGACTTTTCATCCGCAAACTGATAGGCAAACGGAACGGATGAATCAAGTTCTAAAGTAATATTTGAGGTGTACAATCAACTATCATCAAGATGATTAGACAATTTTTTTGCCATTGGCAGAATTTGGATACAATAATTCAGTACATTCTTCTACTCAACAAACACCTTTCTTTGCCAATTATGGTTATCATCCATGTCTTGATACTTTTAACTTTTCAAAAGTTGATAATCTTGCGACAAAAGTTTTAGCAAATAGTTTGTCAAACCTACATGCAACAATGAAGACACAATTAAAGAAAGCTCAAGAATGATAAATGACCAACATGGATGCCTATTACAAGGAGCAACCACAATTCAATATAGGTAACAAGGTATAGTTACTTCGTCATAATATCAAGACGACTTATCTTTGTGATAAATTGGACTATCGTAGGCTCAGACCTTTTTCTATTTGTAAACAAATTAATCCTATTGCTTATGAATTACATCTACCAGAGTCTATAAAGATCCATCATATATTTCATGTGTTCCTTCTTCAGCCGTATAAGACAGTGAATATCTTGGAAAGAAGAAAAATGCCACCTCCTCCTATAGAAGTGGATAATAATCAAGAATTCAAGATTAAAAAAGTCTTAGACTTAAGACGGTGATGAAATAGATTAGAATATCTTAATTATTAATGTGGATATGATATTAGTAAATGTACATGGAAGCTATCAAAGAATCTTGCAAATGCAACAAAGAGAGTTGAAGCCTTTCATTAATAACATCCATCAAAATCAAGATGAAGAATAGCAAATCTTTGCTATAAAAAAAAAAAAGATTAAAAAAAGAATACATTCTACTTTCTATCTTTCTTTGTAGCTTCTATATATTTGTGAGGCTAAGGAAATGGAGAACCAATAACCAACACATTCAATTCAAGAGCTTTCATTTGCAGACTTACCAGACGAGATATTACGATTGTCACAACCTTCAAGACGACAAAATTGAAATGAAGATCTTCAAGAATGACATATCCTTCTTCAAATAGATGGCAAGATATAACATGTTTTGTATCACGACCTTGGAAGAGACTCCCGATGTTTGGTGATTTTATTAGAAGTAGAAACAACTTCTGACAGTGTTCCAAATATTTTATTTGAAGGAAGTTATGAAGGCCTTAACAACGACCAAATAATAGGATGATCTTCTTGCCCTGGTATGGGACACTATTGATAGTTGAGAGGCCCTATCAATCATCTTGGAAGAGAGCAAAGATTAGAGTATGTGCCAAATATAATTTGCTGCAACTTTAACTTCTTCAACATATGAAGACCGCTCCTCATGGAATTCGTCCCTAGAAGGGGAGGTAATATCACAGACATATACATTTACTCCAATAGTTACTTATATGATTAGGTAGAAGTATGTAAAAATAGATTAATTTCATAAAGTCTTTTAAAGAAGCTTCTTAAAGGCTTTATAGATGTGATTTTGACTTTAGATGTGTTTGTAGGTTAGAAACGTGGCCAACAAGTTAATCACGTATTAGTAGCTTGTGGAACAAGTTAACTCCCTATAGTAGCTTGTAGAATAAGCTAACTATGTGGCACATACATAGATATCTTGCCTTGCAAGTTAAAACATGTGGCTAGCAAATTCAACACATTTTGCAAGTCCTATAGGACATTGCCACGTAGCTCTTAGATAAGAGTAAATATAGAGGTAAAAGTGAAGCCTTCTTCACTCTTGTCAATACCTTTCTAGTTTTTAGTCTTGTTTCAAGACTTTCTAGTCTTCTTTTTTTTGGCAATAGCCATTCTAATATCACACATGTTGGTAGCTTGAAGAACAAACTAATTATATGGTACACACATAAAAAATTTGCCTTGTAAGCTAAGGCATGTGTCTTATAAAGTCAACACATATTTAAGGTCTTATAGAACATTGACATATAGCTCCTAGTAAGATAGTATATATAGAGGCAAGAGTGAAGCCTTCTTCTATCTTGTCAATTCCTTTCTTGTTTCTAGTGTAGATTCAAGAGTTTCTAATTTCCTTGTCTTTTGGCAATAGCCATTCCAATTTCCTTTTAATATACATACTTTTTTATTTCTATTTTATTATACTTGTTTATTTTCTTTCATTGAGTCCTTGTCTTTGACAGATTGACAAGAATGTACTTACAATATTAGAGCTTTGTCTTTTCTTGATTAAGAGTGGATTACCTCTTTCTCTTGATAAGACATTAGCGTATTAGAAGTTACGGATTACCCTCTTCTAAACTAATATTATTCTTAGTATCTTCTTAATTCTCAAGTCCTCTCTTTTGCTTGTCTTAAGTGATATTAGACAATTATTTTCTAAGTATTATCATGGTAGAGCTTGTTGGAATGAAGAGTGCAATGGCACAAATGCAAGAGCAATCAAGAGAGTTAATGCTTGCAATGCATGAACTCAATTTACAACCACAAGGAGCAACAAGAATAACAAGAAGTGAAGATATAGATTCAATATTAGATAATTTGGAGATTTTTTTGGTAGTGTTTCAATCGATATATGGAGAATATGATGCAACTCGTGTTGTAACCAACAAAATTTATATTTTGTTATAAGAGAATCAATCCATAATATTATATGCTTCACAATTTTGATAACTTGTAATCAATATCAAGTGGAATGATGGTGCACTTATTAGCCAATTTTTCTATGGATTACAATATGAGGTAAAGAAATTGATGCTCAACTTATTTGATCGAAAAACATTGAGTCAAGCAATTGATTTTGTTGTGAATTATGACAATCAATTTTTAAAATTTTTATTTACACAAATGCAAGGACAAGTGGACTCCAACATTATTATAATTCAATGGCAATACCAATGCCCCTTCAATATATACATTTGAAAGTAGAGGATATGTAAATTGATGCAATATGTTTCAAACATCTTACTAAGCAAGAAAAAACTCTTCGTTGTTAGGAAGGATTATACTTATATTATGGAGAACCTAAGCACACTGCTCAAAATTGTCCAAAGAAGCAACACAATTATAAAATGAAGATTACAAGTATCAAAGAAGATAATATATTAAAAAATGAGTTTATCTAGCTACAATAGGGACCTTGCGGCTGGAACCTTGTACATTACCTAATGAAGGTTCTATTCTCTCCTCAAAACCCTCTCTTTATTTTATATTAAATATTATTTTAGGACCTAAACATTCCAAAGCCTATGCCTTATTAGATTCAAGAGCCTCACCATGTTTCTTAGATGAAGAATTTGCTAAAAGACTTAGCATATCTTTGGTAAAGAAAACTAAACGTGTTCATGTAGAAGTCATAGATGATCATCTATTATTTTCTAGGGATGTTACTCACAAAATCTTTTCTATAGAAGTAATAACCAATGGTCATAATAACTTTGTGGTATTTAATATTATTAGATCTCTCTCTAATCTAATCATTTTAGACTTAACATGGTTAAAAAAATATAATCCTTGAGTAGATTGGATTTCTTGTACTCTTGAGTCTAACTAAGGGTGTAGTTAATCAAGTAGAAAATCATAAGTCTAGTATAATTAAACCTATATTTATAGGTGCAAGAATTTTCTTGCATATTGCAATAAAAAGATCACCTTGTGTCATTTATGCCATACCTGTTTCTAATGGTGCAAAGACTTCAAGTGGCATTCCAAACCAATATCAAGAATTTTAAGATGTATTTGAGAAAAAGAATGCAGATACTCTTCCAGAACATCGTCCCTATGACTTCTCAATTAACCTTCAAGAAAGAACACAACTACCATTTGGACCAATCTACAATTTATCACAAAATGAGTTGATTGAACTCAAGGAGTATATTGAAAAAAATCTAGCTAAGAACTTCATACGCCATTTCAAATCTCCAACAAGAGCTCCAATTCTATTTGTAAAGAAAAAAGATGGATCATTGTAGATGTGTGTTGATTATTTAGGACTCAACAAGATCACCATCAAGAACAAGTATCTACTACCTTTAATATATAGACTTCTTGATCAGTTGAATCAAATTAAAATCTATATAAAAATAGATCTACGAAGAGCATACAATCTGGTATGCATCAAAGAATGAGATGAATTGAAGACTGCATTTCAAACCAAGTACAAACATTTTGAATATAATGTCATGCCTTTTGGACTTACAAATGTATCAGCACCTTTTTAATATCTTATGAAGTTTTTTGAGAGTTTTTGGACGATTTTATTGTCTGTTATCTAGACGACATGTTAATCTATTCTAAGAATATAAAACAACATAAACTTCATATTCATCATGTGTTACAAAAATTAAGAGATGTGGGACTCTATGTCAAGATAAAAAAGTGTGTATTTGACACTACTCAAGTTGACTTCTTAGGTTATATCATTTCAAATGATAGACTTATGATAGATCCTAAGAAAGTTCAAATCATTATGGATTGAAAGATTTCAAAAACGATACGAGATGTCTAAAGTTTTTTGAGATTTACCAACTAATATCGGATCTTCATTAAAGACTTCTCTCAAATTGTAGCTCTCCTTATAAGTTTGACTTGTAAAAACAAACTTCAGTGGAATCAAGAAGCAGAAGTAGCATTTGAAGCTTTAAAGACAACCTTTATTTTTGCACCAATCTTGTATTGCATTGACTTTTCTATGGCATTCTTTACAAAAACAGATGCATCAGACTTTGCTTTGAGTGTTGTATTACCTCAAATGAGAATAGATGATAAAATTCACCTAGTAGTTTTTTTTTCCAAGAAATTTTCAATAGCTGGGATTAACTATGAGATCCACAATAAAGAACTTCTTACAATTATGGATTCTTTTCAAGAATGGCATCATTATTAAGAAGTTGCTTCCAGCCCAATCGCCATGTATACGGATCACAAGAACCTCAAATATTTCATGTCAGCTCGTGTTTTGAATTATTGCCAAGCTCAATAGAGCATGTATTTATCAAGATTTGAATTCAATATGACTTATCGACTAAGAAAATAATAAGGTTTATCCAATACTCTTTTTAGACATTCTTATCTTACACTAATAGAAAAAGATACAGCTTTTGATCAACAAAGGATAATTTTATTGAAGCCAAAACAATTTCATCTTTGAGTAGTGAAATCAACATTGATTGTTGATTCAAATTTTTTCAAACAAATTCAATCAAGTATGTCCTTTGATCCTCTTGTTTATGATATCAAGAATATTTCTTTTAAGTCTCGTAATATATCTAAGTTCGAGTTTAAGAATAACCTACTTTATTTTGAAGGACGCTTATATGTGCTAGAAGGAGAAGCACGTTTATGTGTTCTTCAAGCACGTCATGACTTTCAAGCAGTAGGACATTTTGGATACAACAAGACTTTGGAGCTAATAGCTAGAGATTTTTAGTGGCCACAAATGTGGAAGGCTATAAAAGACTTTTTTCAATCATGTGATATTTGTTCAAGGTCAAAAACTCCTCGTCATCGACCTTATGGACTTCTTCAACCATTACCTATTCCAAAACAACCATGGTCTTCTATTTCTATGGATTTTATTATGGATCTTTCAGTCTCAAGTTCGAGTGATTTTATATTTGTAATAGTAGATCGTTTTACCAAAATGGCACATTTTATACCATGCACAAAATCTATCATAGGTAAACAAATTGCTAAGCTTTTTTTTAATAATATCTATCAATATCATGGATTGCCAAAAGATATTATATCAAATAGGGGGACTCAAATTATATCAAGATTTTGGAGAAACCTATTTAAGATTCTAAAGGTAGATATAAAGCTTTTTTTGGCCTTTAATCTTCAAATTCATGGATAGACAGAGCTCGTAAACCAAGTTTTGAAGCAATACTTAAGATATACCATCAATTATCAACAACATGATTAGAAAATCCTCTTGCCATTGGCAAATTTTACTTATCATAATACAATGCATTCTTCTATGCAACAAACAACTTTTTTTTTTAATTATGGTTATCATCCACGACTCGATACTTTTAACTTTTCAAAAGTTAATAATCATGCAATCAAAGGTTTGGCAAATCATTTGTCTCAGTTACATGTATCAATGAAGGTACAATTAAAAGAAGCTCAAGAACGACAAAAGATCAACACGGATGCCTATCGAAAGGAACAACCACAATTTAATATAGGTAACAAGGTATGGTTACTTCATTATAATATCAAGACTACTCGTCTTTGTAATAAGTTGGATTATTGCAGGCTTGGACCTTTTTTTATTTGTAGACAAATCAATCTAATTGCTTATTGATTACATCTACTAGAATCAATGAAGATCCATGTTGTCTTTCACGTATCTCTTCTTGAACCATACAAGACTGTGAACATACCAAGAAGAAGACAAGCTCCACTTCCTCCTATAGAAGTGGACAATAATCAAGAGTTTGAAGTGGAAGAAGTTCTAGACTCAAGGCGACACCAAAATAAATTAGAATACCTTATCCATTGACGCAAATATGATAATAGTAAAAATACATAGGAGCTAGTTAAAAAGTTTTGTAAATATAGAAAAGGCAATGGAAGCTTTTCATTGACTATATCTATCAAAACTAAGATGAAGAATAGTAAGTCTATCATAGACATATTCATGTAAGCCAGTAATTACATATACAAATAGATAGAAGTAAGTAAAAATAGATAAAAGTAAGTTAATTCTATAGTATTTGATATGGAAGCTTCCTAGAAGCTTCATAGATGTTGCTTTGACTTCATAGGTGTTTTTAATTGACTTTTTGGATTAGAAACGTCTTCAACAAGTTAGCCATGTGCCATACATATTGTTAGCTTGAAGACCAAGCTAACTATATGGCCCACACGTAGAAAAACTTGCCTTGTAAGTCAAGGCATGTGTCCTACAAAGTCAACACATATTGGAGGTCCTATAGAACATCGCCACATAGCCCCTAGTTAGATAGTATATATAGAGACAAGAGTGAAGCCTTCTTCACTCTTGTCAACTCTTTTCTTGCTTCCAGTCTAGTTTCAAGGGTCTCTAATTTTCTTGTCTTTTGGCAATAGCCATTCCAGTTTTTCTTTCAATATACATATTTGTTTATTTATATTTTGTCATCTTTTTTTGAATAAAGGCTCACTTGACTGAATTGCTTTTTCATTGAGTTCTTGTCCTTGAAAAAGTCTTTGCTATAAAAGAAACAAGGTCTAAAAAAGATTGCATTCTACCTTTTATCTTTGTTTGCAGTTTCTATGTATTTGTGATACTTAAAAAATAGAGAACCAACAACCAGTAGATTTGACTCAAGAGCCTTCATTTGCTGACTTGTCAGATAAGACATTGTGATTGTCACAACCTTCAAGATAACAAAATTGAGATGAAGATCTTCCAGATCGACATGTTCTTCCTCGAAAAGATGGAAAAATACAACACCTTTAGTATCACAACCTCGAAAAAGACTCTTGATATTTGGTGATTTTATTAGAGGTTGAAACAACTCTTGACGATGTTCTAAATGTTTTATTTGAAAGAAGTTATAAAAGCATCAACAATGATCAAATAACTGGGTGGTCTTTCCGCCCTGGTATGGAATACTATCGATGGTTGAGAGGCCCTATCAACTATCTTCAAAGAAAACAAAGATCAGAGTATGTAACAAATACAATTTGCTGCATCTTAGATTTTTTCAACATATGATGACCGCTTCTTCTGGAACTTGTCTTTAGAAAGGGAGGTAATATCACATACATATACATGTAAACTAATAATTATTTATATGATTAAATAAAAATAAGTAAAAGTAGATAAAGTAAGTTAATCCCATAATATCTTCTATAAAAGCTTTTTAGAAGCTTCATAGATGGTGCTTTGACTTTATAGGTGTCTATAATTGATTTTTTAGGTTAGAAACGTGGTCAACAAATTGAACATGTACCACACATGTTGGTAGCTTGAAGAACAAGCTAACTATGTGGTGCACACATAGAAAACTTGTCTTGTAAGCTAAGGCATGTGTCTTGTAAAGTCAACACATATTAAAGGTCTTATAGAACATTGCTATGTAGCTCCTAGTAAGATAGTATATATAGAAACAAGAGTGAAGCCCTTTTCATTCTTGTCAACTTTTTTCTTGCTTCTAGTCTAAATTCAAGAGTATTTAATTTCTTTGTCTTTTAGCAATAGCCATTTCAATTTCTTTTTAATATATATACTTCTTTATTTCTATTTTATTATACTTATTTATTTTCTTTCATTGAATTCTTGTCCTTGATACAAGCTCATCAAAGATAATTGAAGGCTCAAAGGGATTTGTGGAGAGATGTATGTAGTGTCACAATCCAAATCACAAGCATAATAAGTGTAATAGTTATAAGGCTACAATCAAGGATAATATTGTATATTTCAAGAAGGGTAGTATAAGACTCACAAGATCATATGAGCATTTGAAGATTAATTTTAAAAAAGGTGGGATAAAAAAATTGGTAGAGGAGCAAATACCAAAGAATAATGCCATACGAAGAAAAAAAGTTGAGTCTTACTCTATTATAGTTGAACAAAAAGCAGTTATGGCTAATTTCTTATCAACTACAAAAGCCATGATTATAGAAGCTAAAGCTATTAGAAAAATAACTTGATGGAATCATCTAGTTGATACTAATAGTATTAATACATTTTTATGTAAGAACAAACATGATGATGATTTGCATGATGCTATAGTTGAGAAAAAAAGAAGTAAAGATATTCATGAAGATGATGTTATTGAGCCTAAAAATAACAAGAGGTCTCTAAAGAACAAAGAAGCCTCTAAGGAGCAGATACCATAGAAGATGCCTTCTTCTACTCATCCTAGTAATGCATCATTATCAAAAGAGTAGTGAAAGAAGAACAAAGATTAGGAAAAAGATGATACAAGCAAATCTAAAGCTAAAAATCCTACTTACAAGCTTCAATCTAACATTAAGACATTTATAAATATAAAAAATATTTAAAAAGAGAAGATCTTGAATGCCAAAATTGAATTCATTGTAAGAGAGGCTCATAGTGAAAAAGAATTTCCATGAGTTGATTATCAATGTGATAAAGAGAAAAAAATAGATGACAGTTGAAGCTATTATGATAGAGGCATTGGATACACAAGTAACTATGCATGAAGAAGAAGAAATAGGACACATATTTGTATAGTTTGCAATGCCAAAAATTAGAAATAAGAATGATATAGAGGACGTGGCTTCATTTAAATATGTTGATGCTACAAAAGAGCATCAAATGGAATACTCATTTATGAAATCTACAGAGATAAAGAAAAATATATAAGAAGCATGTATAAACACTTGCTCTAAATGTAATAATGATAGAATGAGAAATAATAGCTATTTAGTTCTTTATTGGACTAGAGCTACTATAAAGATATTTATAAAATTAGGAGATTCTAAAGATTCAATTTTGGCCTTGATTGATCATGGATCTAAAATGAATATCATTTCAAGGCGGATATACAAGAAGAATAAGTGACCAATTGATATGAACCATGATTAGATAATTAAAGCTAAAAATAATCAACAAGGTGATTTATATAGAGCTTGTCCAATAATAAAGACTAGAATTATAAATATGGAAGTGGAACAAAAAAAATTCTACAAAATTCTAGCACATATCCAATAATACTTAGTTGGCCCTATATTATAGTTGTTAGAATAGATAATAGAATTTTAGATGATAGTTTGATACTAGAGTCTTAGATGATAGTTCACATTATGCTAGGATTTGTAGATTGAAATGGGAGAAAAGTTGAATAATTTATTACTATAAAATTTATTCATGAGAGGCATAGAGAACAATTAAGAGAGATGTCTTAGGAGCTAGGAAATAACTTTGTAGATTTCTAAAGATCATCCTTGTAGGATAGGAATACATGAATGCAAATGAATCATCTGTAAATCTCAACGTAGATAATATGAGTTTTGGATTTTTAAAATTAATTAATAATGGATTTATAAGAGTTCAAAAGATTAAAGATTTGAATTCTGTAAATAAAATAAGGATGAAGAAATAAGAAAAAAACTTAAAAAGAATGGATTTAGTTTCAAATGATGAAGCCATAGTTGGAATAATAGAAGAAATAGGTTTAGAGGGTGATTTAATAAAAATTCTAAAAAATTTAGCTATAAGCATGGATGGAGATGTTGTGGTAGAAATATATTCAAGATGGACTTATGAGGAGTTAAAAGAGATGGTAGCAAATGGTGGACTTGTTATAAGCTATAGATTGAAACATGAAGCTTAAGTTCAAATTAAATATAAAATTGTCGCAAGAAAGGTAAAACTTGTAGCTACCCAATTATCAATTGATACTATAGAAAATATCAAACAAGCAATTAAAGAGCCAAGTTTAAGAAAGAAGTACAAAATTAGACATCAATTTACTTAAGAATCATTAGCAAAGCTAAAGATTGAAAGAAGTGATTTCTTGACATCAATGAAAAAAAATATATTTTAAAAAATGATTATTGAACATGGTAAGATATTTTTCTTAATTCCTAATTAGACTGGATGTGTGGATCCTACCATTGTAGTACCTATAGTAATCTTTATAATATCACATATTCCATGGGATTTAAAGCCTATACCTATGCCTAGAACTTTGCTTTTAAAATTGTTAGAATTATTAAAAAAATAAGATGAAGATGGATATTTTAGAACCTTCAATTGCTCCCTATTTTAATAGATGGTTCATAGTACCCAAGAAATCAATGAAATTAAGATTTATTTAGGATATGCAACTTATAAAAAAAGTGACTATTTGAAACATGGGATCAAGTCATATGGTAGATGAAGTGACTGAGTAATTTGCAGGTCATGCCATTTATTCTATTAGAGACTTGTATTTTGGATATGATCAATTTTAATTGGCTAAAGAGAGTAGGAATTTAACCACCATGAAGACTCCTTTTGATTCAATGAAAATATATACTTTACTTCAAGGTGCAACCAACTCAATGGTTTATATGTGAAATGCTATGAACCAAATATTAAAAGAATTTGCATCTAAAAAACCATTCCATTTTTGGATGACATGCTTATAAACGGAAATAGGAAAGAAAACAAGCCTGAGACCATGGAAGTTGAAGGTTTTAGAAAATTTTTCAAGACACATATTGAAGATGTGGCAAGGATATTGAAGAGATTGGAGTCAATTAATCTCACATTATCTTTGAAGAAATCAAGATTTGGAATTGATGAGATTCTAGTAGTATGACATATTTGTGGCAGATATGGTAGGAAATCAAATTCTGATAAAATTGATGCTATATCAAGAATGAAGGCTTGTAAAGTGTTACAAAAGCTAGAAGGTTTTTAAGGGTATGTATAATTTTCTAAAAATAGATTATAATATCTTATATATTAGCATAGATATGATATAAGTGAATACATATGAGAGCTAATAAAGAATCTTAGAAATATGATAAAAAAAATTAATACTTTTTATAGATGATATTTATCAAAATAAAAAGAAGAATTAAAATATCATTACTATTTTTTCTTAGAAAGAGAGGGAGAGATAATATTTCAAACATAACCAAAATTTATATTTATTTAGATAAAAGTAATTAGATAAAAATGAGTAGAAGTAAATAAATTTGATAAAATCTTGTAGATGAGCTTCTTAAAAACTTTACACATGCAAAATTGACTTTATACATATTTGTAGGTAATTGATAAGTTTAAAACTTGGCTAATAAGCTGGCCACGTATTACACATATTAGTGACTTATGATATAAGTTGGCCATGTAGCACATATATCAAAAACTTATTTTGTAACTTAATCATATGTTTTTATCAAGGATATGAATTTTAAAGAATTAAAAGATCAATAAAATCTTATGTCACTCAAAAAGACTAAAAAAATCATTCAAAAATGGCATAATAATAAACTAAAATAGCTATTACTAAAGACAAAAAGACTATAAAGTCTTAAAATAAGACTAAATACTAGAAAGACATTTATAAGAGTGAAGAAGGCTTCACTCTTGCCTGTATATATATTATCTAATTAGAAGCTATGTAGTAATATTTTATAAAACCTCCAACATGTTTTCAACTCGTGAGACACATAACTTAATTTACAAAATAAGTTTTTTATATACATGCTATATTGTTAGCTTGTACCACAAGCTATCTATACATGTAATACTTGGCTAACTTATTAGCCAAGTTTCTAATCTATCAATCAACTATAAACATGTATAAAGTCAAATACATGTCTATAAAGCTTATAAGAAGCCTCACCAAAAGAAAATATCAAATTCACCTATATTTATCTTTTACTCAATATTTCTTATATAAATAAATATGAAAGTTTGTGACATTATCCTCCCTTCTAAAGATGAATTTTATAAAGAGTGGTCATATATCATGTTATTATAATCAAATTCTATTAATGACAAAAAAGTCATCTAATCATCTTATTTGTAATTGATAGCACACCTCAAATATTAATCCAAAATTTAATTTCCTTGAATTGTTTGTCTATCATTTTGATGATGAAAAGTTGAAGATAATTTTATGCCCACCTTTAGAATCTTGAAAAGAATTTTTTAAAATCTTGATACAAATTAAGTCCTCCTATCTCATACAATATTCTTAAATAATTTATGATAGCAATAGATGTTGTTAAAGATAAGCCTAGTTATTTCTTTACTTATGATAGATTTTGTATATGATATAAAATATGCCATTTTAGTAAAATAATCTATTATTATAAATATATAATTATAAAAACTTAAAATTGAAAGATTCGTGATAAAATCTATAGAAACAAAAGATCATGATTTTTTTGAAATAGATAATGGATAAAGAAGTCTATAAGATTGATGATAAAGAATTTTTGATCTTGAACAAATGTCACATGATTATACAAAGTCTTAGACTGCCTTTGATGTTTGAGGTCACCACAAAATCTTTAGGTATTAGCTCTAAAGTTTTATTATATCCAAAATGTCTAATTTTTGGAAAGTTGTGATGAGCTTGAAAAACACGTAATTTTCCTTTACTTTTGGAATATATAATTTTTCTTCAAAATAAAATAGATTATTCTTGAACTTGAATTTATAAGTATCATTAGACTTAAAAGAATTATTTTTAATATCATAAATAAGAAAATCAAAGGACATACTCAATTGAACTTATTTGAAAAAGATTGAATTATTAGTCAATGTTGATTTCATTGCTCAATGATGCAAATGCTTTGGATTTAAGAAAATTGTTCTTTGTTGACCAAAAGCTGCATTTCTTTCTTTTGATATAAGATAAGAATGTCTAGAAAGGATGTTTGACAAACGTTATTATTTTCTAAGTGTGAAGGTTAATTTCATCCTTCAATCCAAATTATAAGATGGCCTCAATTAAGAGTTATTTGAAATTGGTGCTGTAAAATAAAGAAAAAAAATAGCAAAAATAAAAAAAGAACAAATACTAAATAAGTGAAATAAATGAAATCAAGCAATTACACAATTCAAAACTTGATCATAGTGTGTTTATTGAATTTTTAATTAATAAAAGATAAAAGATAAAAATAAAAAAATATATATTTTAGAAAGATAATTTTTTATCTTTTTTATGATTTAAAAAACATGTAAATCTGAGTTATTATGAATAAGTTATAAAGATTTAAAAATAACAAGTAAATAAATGAAAAGTTAAGTAAAAATATTTTATCTCAATGATAACTTGTTTATGGATCAAAGGTTTGAACCTCACCAAAGCTCACAACTAGTGTATTTTTAATTCTTAAGAGAGGCCACGAGGCCTTAATCTTAACTTCCTACCTACATCTAAGGTGCTACAATCCATATGAGACTTGTGCACCTCTCATCCTACAAAGACTATATTAATTGTTAGTCCTCCCATTTTTTACTAGAAGAAGCCATATTTTTGTATTTTTGACTTCACCATTATATTCAAGAATATTCAATTAATTTATAAACCTCATCTGGCTTTCAAATCATGCTCTATTTCTTTATAATGGCTGTCAAAATAATAGACTCATTTTTACCAAAGTCTTAAAAATATTTCTAAAAATTCCTAAAAATAATTTTAAATAAATTCTAAAAATTCTTATAATATTTTTGTAATACAAATATCAATTTAAGGCTATAATTTCCTATCTTGATGATTTTTTATAGTAATAAAATCAATTTGAATCCACTATAAATCCTACTTTGTATATAAATAACTAAAAAGACATGAGATTCTTTCTCATGATTCTTTTAACTACTAATTAAAATTTATAGTTTTTTATAAATAATATACATATATATATATAAATATATATATATATATATATATATATATAGATAAAAGACCATTTTAGATATAGATCTTAATAATTAATATTTAATATTCAATAATAAATAAAAATATTAAACCAATTAATATAATTACCTCCAAGATTTATTAAGATTTTATTTTTATAACATTTTAATTCACTATTTATTTAAAAATTTCTACACTACTCATCATATATTATAATTTTGGCACTCTAAATGCATCTTTTTATCCTTAAACAACTAATAAATTAATTTGATGATTCACATTAAGTTAATAAGTGATCTTAATATCAAATCTTAATAAAGACATGATTCAACGAACTTGACAATAATTCAAAATATGTATTGACATGTAATACTTAAGGTTCTTGTGATTTGTATATACAATGATTAGACTAGAAGTGCCTTCTAGATAATGATGCCATTCTTAAAATAAATCCATAATTACAAAAAGTTGTTTGTAGTGGATCTCATAGTTGATCTCATCTGCTCAAAATTTTCTTCAAAGAGAAGCTACTAGATGGAGCTTGTCATCTGCTCCCATTTGTGACAACACCTCACCTATAGCAAAGTTTGATACATCTATTTTGATTAAAAAAAAAAAAACTAAGAAAATTTGATAAAATATAAGAATTTTATAAAAATAAATGTTGTCTTTAAGACTTTAAAAGATACTTCAACTTCTTTGCTCTACTCAAGTTTGTCTTTATATGTTAGATGTGTAAGAGGAGCTACAACTTGAAAAAAGTTTTTGATGAAAATCTGGTTATAATTGGCAAATTTCAAAAAATATTACATATCTTTGATTGTTTTTGAGATCTTCCAATGTATGATAGTTTGAACATTTTTAGAATCCATCATAAGGCTATCATTTAAAATTATGTATCCTAAGAAGTCAACTGAGGAGTATGAAATAAATATTTTTTTATCTTGGCTTATAATCCTACATCTTTTAATTTTTGTAATACATGATGAACATGAAATTTATGCTTTTTTATGTTCTTAGAGCAGATTAAAATATTATATAGATAACTGAAAATAAAGTCATCAAGAAATTTACAAAAGACATCATTTATTAGATACTAAAAAGAAATTAATACATTTGTGAGTCCAAAAGACATGACATTATATTTGAAATGCTTATACCTGATTCAAACGCAATTTTCTATTTATCTCCTTGTTAGATGCATACTATGTTGTATGTTCTTTGTAGTTTTATTTTTGTAGAGAAATTTGTTTGATTGAGTTGATCAAGAAGGCTTGAAACCAAAGGTAGAGGATATCTATTTTTTATGATGATCTTATTGACTTTTAAATAGTCCACATATATTCACAAAGATCCATCTTTATTTTTTTCAAAAATAAGATAGGAGCCTCTATTGAAGATTTAGAATAGCGTATAAAGTTTTTAGTCAAATTTTCATCAATTTATTCTTGAAATACATCCAATTTATTCTATAATAAGCTATAGATTGGTCTAAATAGTGGTTGAGTTCTATCTTGAAGATCAATAGAACAGTCATATGGATGATGCTTTAAAAGAATATTTATATTATTCTTCTCAAAAATATCTTGATAATCTTCTTATTGACTTAACATACAATTAAAAGTCTTTTTTTCATCAAAAATAGGTATATTGTTTAAAGCAAAAGCATACTCTTCTTTTGCAGCATGCATGAAAGCTCTCACATCTATCAATAAGGGTTGAATTGTATTGGACTTATGGATTTTTATTTGATTAGCAAAATTAAGGGCTAAACTACAAAAAAAATAAAATTCACAAGAAATTCAATATATTTCAAGGTTATACTTTTCTAGACTCAATAATCCTAAAATAACTAAGTTAGAAGGAGATCTAATCACATTAAATATTACAAAGCTATTATGATCTTTAATTGCTATATTTAAGAAAATTATTTCATGGATAATATTTCTAAAGAAAAAAAAATAATTATCTATGACTTCTATATGTACAAGTTTATTTTTCTTAATTAAAGACATTTCTTATTTTTTAATAAAAACTTTGTCTATATAATAAGTTGAGACTCCTAAATCTAACAAGATAAAGACTTTGTGATTTTTTGGTCCTAAATAAACTTCAATTGTAAAATAAGGTGAAGGATCTAAGGAAAAAGTAGGACCTTTACTATATATTACGTAAGATTTCAATTACATGGTTCTTATTGTAGCTGGAGAAACTTGTTTTTCAACATATTGTCTTCTTTAGAAACTATGCTCTTCATTATATGATTGCATTGTTTCTTTAGTTAATGTTAAGCAATGTGCTTAAATTCTCTACTATACAAGCACAATCTTTCTTGACAATGTCAAGCCTTTTCTTGCTAAGTAAGAAGTTTGAAATGTACTATGCCAATTTGCATAAGTTCCAACCTTGATGACTAAGCTTCTGTAAACTTAAAAGTTGTTGCTAGGACTTGACTTATATCTTTTCAACCAAACCTTTGTTTGTGGCATCTTTTAAAGAGCCAATTGTTGCATGCAATGGCTTGAGCAATAAATTGCTCCAATGAGACTGTTCACAATATTATCAAGAATAAATCTTTGACATTATCTTTTAATCCATATCAAAATTGATTGGTAAAGGCTTTTTTATTTTAATTTATATCACAAGCAAGGTTTTGGAATTCTATAGCATATATGGTGGCTAAAGGTGATCCTTGTCATAAAAATAGGAATTTACTCTTTGCTATTATCTTTAAATTACTTTCTCTAAATATAAACATAAAGACTTCTTAGAATAAATTTAAATTATAAAAAAATCATGAATCATTTTCCATCAAAGGTACAAACCAAGAAAGACTATTCTCAAATAGAAGTGTATTTATGAATCTAACTTGAGTAAATCTATCAAGTTATTGAGAAAGATGCAATTTTAGAAAGAGCATGACTTGTTGTAAAAATCTTCAAAACTTTGATCTTATTCTATCAAACTTCTCTCGCATAATTATCCTTACCTCTCTCATACTTGTAAAAATAAGTCTTCTCATGTTCAATTGTAAACTTGATCTACTTGCTTCTATTAAGTATATAACTTCTTAGAATAGAGTCTGAACTTCATTCTTGACTTCTTCCATAGGTATAGGAATAATACCTCCATGGTTTACGTTAGAAATATATGAAATTTTAATCCTAAAAGTGTTGATAAATTCATATTGATTTACAATAGTTACAAATCTATTCTCACTTTTCTTATAAATAGCATCTATAATTTTTTCTTCCATAGATAATTTAAATAAATTCACAAGTCAAATTAGAGGAGGATAATGTGCAATCCAAATATCAAATAAAAATTTCTACAAAGAGAATTAATCTACTCTCTTTAAGAAAAACAATTAATGTTAGAAAACTAAAATTTAATTTAAAAGTGGATAGTTCACAACCTTCAAAACACAACAATAGAAGTAAGGTAATCCATTCACTTCTAAAACAAAACTAAAATAACAAGTTAGCATTCTTATCAAACTATCAAGGACATGAATCTCAAAGAATTAAGAAATCAATAAACTCTTGTATCACTCAAAAAGACTAAAAAATCATTCAAAGGTGGTATAATATTAAACTAAAATGGCTATTGCTAAAGACAAGAAGACTAGAAAGGCTTGAAGTAAAACTAAGGACTAGAAAGGCATTGACAAGAGTGAAGAAGGCTTCACTCTTGTCTCTATATATACTATTTAACTAGGAGCTATGTGGTGATATTCTATAAGACCTCTAACACATATATAATTTGCAAAATACATGTCTTAATTGACAAGGCAAGTTTTTTATATGCATGCCATATTGTTAGCTTGTACCACAAGCTACCTACACATGCAACACATGGTTAACTTGTTAGCCAAATTTCTAACCTATCAATCAACTACAAACATTCTACTTTTAAGACTATACTATCTTTAATTTAATATATTTGTAACCTAAAATAAGTATTTTTTAAAAAAAGATATCTTATAAATAAGTAATATGATAAGATTATGGTCATTAATAGATTGAGCATTTTTTGGGACACTTTAGAAACAACATAATATTAAGATCTTTAAAGATAAAATATAACCAAACTTTCAAGTAGAAAATTATATAAAAAATTTTGTATAAAATATTAATATCAATATATATATATATATATATATATATATAATTATTTAAATAATACTATAAAATATTTTTAAAAAGACGAATTTAATTTAAATATATATATTCTAAGATTTAAATTGAAGACATGAATGTGGGCATGATTAGAATTGATAATTTTGCTAAGTGGAATAAATCTCTCTTACCAAAATTTGTATTTCTTATTGAAATGAACAACCATGAAATAAATAAATAAATAAATAAACTTAAATCTATTTATTATTTATTCTAAAAATCAACAATAAAGATACATATCTTTTTATACTTCAAATTTATAAAAATTAAGTTAAATTAAAAATTACATTCACAATATTTTATTGTAGAGATTGTATGTAATAATTTTCTCAACTCACTTTGAATGTTAATGCATTTGAAGTATAATGATCATTGAACACACATTTCTACATTTCCAAACTTTTGTACTTTGATTGGCATTGGAATAGGCATCATCTCATTATAGTTTTTTATTAGTACTATGGCATTTGTTGTTTGGCCTAAATATGTGCATATAAATCTAATGTTTTCATTCTGTAGTACTACCTCCAGATGGTGTAAGTTTTCTCATTGTTAATTATTAGTTCTTTGTTTATCTTGGTTAAAAAGGTATTCACTTTTATGTATGTAGAGAGTCAGTTCACAATTTTCTCAATCAATGGATATTCCTAGTATTAATCTACTTAGGAAAAAATTGCAATGTTAAATGTTTTTCCTTCATTGAAGATAGAAATGTGGACAATTGTGATGCATGTCAGTCCGCAACAAAGAACAGACAGGCTTGATAAGAAGAATAGTGCTAGATTTGCATTACACATTCTGCAATAACATGGCTCACCGCTCCATCTCACAGCGATCTATGAGCTTTCAAGGACATACGAACTAAGCTACACACCCTATCACTACAAGGCACAGGAGCATCACTGTTGCAGGATGGAAAAAGGTACAGAACCTTCTTCTTCCTAAACCCAAGGATATGCAAACAATAGACCATCTCCCTGAACTCTTCGAAAGGCAGACTGTGATAATATGCGAAACATATTCACATCAACAAAGGCAATATACAATAAAGTAACACTACATGTAGCACATGAAGTCGAATACAAAGCATGTGCCTCAGTAACCTCAATCACAGAGAGAATTAGGACTAGGGGATTTTCAGAAAGGATTGGGGTTATCAACCTCAGGAGTTCGAGATATCTGCACAATCATCTGCTGGCAAGGCTTGTCGCCCACAACTCCTGAGTAATGCTGCGGTTTGTTGGACGCAGGGGATGTTTTCGTATTGTCCTGGAACAACACATCTCCTGGATTGAAGGTGTGCTTAGTTCCGTCGCTCGTCTTTACATACCTAATCATCCAAACACAGCATGAATCTTTCAGAATTGAGAGATAAAGAAGAGGACCACGAATGCGTAAACGGTGGATCTATTGTTGTGGGAAATGTTTCAAACCAAAACCGTAATAAATGCAGAGAAGGGAATGTCGCATTTCTTACCAGGACCCAGAGAGAGTAACCACAAACTGAACTTCCGGGCAGCAATGAAGGTCCTGCTCCAGCCCAGGCGCCAACTCCGTGAACACGAGCTTCGTAGTCTCGCCCCCGAAGTCCGACCTCTGGTACTGCGAATCCTCAGCGTACTTCTTCAACTCAAAGCCATGCATCTGGCACGATTTGAAATGCGTTGTACCATCCTCTGAGGCATAGATCTGGTAGTAGCGGAAATTCTCCGGTTGCTGGTCTGACTTGCCATCGGAAGATGCCATTTGGGGAACGTCAGGCTGATCGGCAACAGCACCGTGCGGGAATGTGAGCAACCTCCAAGCCTATCCGGAAACTCCCTACAGTAAACACTAACGATTTGTGGGTCTTTACGAATCGAGTTCACCTATAATCTCAACTTCTAAAAATCAATTGCAGTGAACTCCATTACAATCCAGTGCCCGAACTCAGAAATTTATGTCGCTTGGGAGGAGAGCTCTTCAGCTCATCTGTGGGTTACATCTGATCCACTTGGATCTGTATCTCCCAGCCACGTGTACTTTGAAAAAGTCCGGGACATGTGTTGCATTCACGTACCGTTTCACCACAATGAATGTGAGGTCGTCGTCACAACCCACGGACCACGATTTTGGAATTCCTTTCTGCGGATAACACAAAGTCCGATTTCAAGTTTCTGATCCCCATTTGGAAATTCCTCCAAGTACCGACATTGCTTCTGAGCACACAAGGAGAGCAAAGTTTCACTTGGATCCAAGAATGCAGAAGCGTGATCGACAATCTGAGAAGAGAGAGCATTCATGATAAAACAGACTCGCCCCACCCGTGGTCGAGAATCTCAGGACGGTTGTGGCGTTTGAAGCGCACACGGAACGGGGATTCGTGAGGGATGAGCGAAACCACGAACCTACAAACCGCTCTTAGAGATCCCTGCAAACGGTTCCCTCGCTTTCTTGGCCGCCATGAACGCCTCGCTGGAAACGCCGAAGCCAGGGCATGAATTGTCGTACGCAATGGCCATGGCTGCGGTGATCCCGCAAACGAGTGCTCGCCGACGCAATGGCCTCGTCGGAGAAGCTTCCATGCTTGCTGAAGCAGACGAAGCCTTTTACGGTCGATGACATTCGTCAAAAAAATTATTCATCCAATAATGTGGATGGATGTATGGACGCATGGATGGGACGTCTGGATGAAATTTTTTAGTTGCCCAATAATGTTTTCATTTTTTTTTTCAGTTTAATTTTTTAATTTTTTGAAATCCTTAACTTAAAATGTCTATTATCAATATTTTGAAGGCAGCCCAGTATTTGGTTGTCTGTTATTAAGTTGCCTATTATATCCGAAGAGACTATCTAGCATCCATCCTTATTGATATGCATGAATTATTGATGGATGAAATGAAAAGCTTAAAATGCAAGCAAAATTGTTATATTATAGAGATTGGTGGAAATTAAGAATTTATAGTGTTTTAGTATATGATTTTTAGATTTTGTTACCATAGAGATTGTCTGCAAATACTCTAGCTCTTTTCTTTGTTTCCAAAGCCAATTGAACTTTGTAGAATTTTTTTTAATATGGTTTTGATTGCATAGATTTGTTTGACTAGATTCTACTCATTCCTCTTCCATTATTTTCATTTAATTTTTGATTAAGTTATATTATGGAAAAATATAGAGTTATAATTTCAAATATGTATATTAAAATAAATAGATATATATATATATATATATATATATATATACAAAGGTACTATACTAAAATTATATTCTTTAACTAATATTCTTTGCTTACTTCATGATATTTGCTTGAACAAAGGTTATTCTTTGATCATAAATTTTTAACCTTAATTTTAAAGAAAATATTTAAATTAATTATTGATTAATTTTTAAAAAAATAGATAGATGTAGATTTGATAAGTATAGTGAACAATTGTTTGTGCACTTAGGATTAAGAATTTATTGTTCCTTTGTTCTTTTAAACATTGCCTTATTGTAGAGGTATCACAAACATATATAATTATCTCAATTGTTACTTATATGATGAAGTAGAAGTAAATAAATATAGATTAATTTTATAAAGTCTTCTAAAAAAGCTTCCTAGAAGCTTCATAGATGCCATTCTAACTTTAGATGTGTTTATAGGTTAGAAACTTAGCCAACAAGTTAACCATGTGTTGATAGGTTGTGGAATAAGTTAACTCCATGTAGTAGCTTGTGGAACAAGTTAATTATGTAGTGCATACATAGATAACTTGCCATGCAAATTAAGACATGTAGCTTACAAAGTCAATACATGTTGGAGGTCCTATAGAATATTGCCACATAGCTCCTAGTTAGAAAGTATATATGGAGGTAAGAATGAAGCCTTCTTCACTCTTGTCAAGGCCTTTCTAGTTCTTAGTCTTGTTTTAAGACTTTTTAATCTTCTTGTTTTTGGTAATAGCCATTCTAGTTCAATATTATATCATCTTTGAGTGATTTACTAGTTCTTTTTTAGTGACACAAGAGTGTATTGAGGATTTTCTTTCTTTGAGATTCATGTCCTTGATAGTTTGACAAAAATACTAATCTATCGTTTTTATCTTGTTTTAGAAGTGAGTGGATTATTCCTCTTCTATTTTTGTATTTTGAAGGTTATGGACTATCTACCTTTAAATAGAAAAATATATATTTTTTAACATTGATCTTTTCCTTAAAGAAGTAAATTATTCTTCTTTGTCAAAAATTTTATTAGAAGTTACGGATTACCTTCTTTTAATTTAATTTTTTAAATTTATTTGAGTTATCTATGGAAGGAAAAATTATGGATGCTACTCTTACCAATGGAAAAAATAGATTTGTAACTATTACAAATCTTCATGAACTTCTCAATACTCTAAGAGTAAAAATCTCACATATTTCCAATGTGCATCATGGAGGTACTATATCTACACCTATAGCAGAAGTTCAAAGTCTGTGGCAAGAAGTTGTGCACTTCAAGGAAGCAAGTAGATTGATCTCATAACCAAATCCAATAAATTTTGCTTCTACAAGTATGAAGAGGATAAGAATTAATATGCCCAAGAAATTTGATGGAACAAGATCAAAATTTCAAAGATTTTTGTAATAAGTCAAGCTCTTTGTAAGATTGCATTCTTTTCAATATCCCAATAAATTTACTTAAGTCGGATTTATAAGTGCACTTCTATCAAGAAGTGCTCTATCTTCGTTTGTACCTATAAAGAAAAAATATTTGCGACTCTTTTATGATTTGAATTTATTCCTAGAAGTATTTACGACCACATTTGGAAAAAGTGATGAAAGAAGAGTAGCAGAGACTACGCTCTTATCTTTATGATAAGAATCATGGTTAGCCACCGTATACGCTGCTAAATTCCAAAATCTCACTTGCGACATGGATTGAAATGATAAAGCCCTTATCAATCAATTTTGATATAGATTGAAAGATAATATCAAAGATTTATTATTAATTATATCAAAAATAAAATCTTTAGAACAATTTATTCCTCAAGCCATTGCATGTGATAATTGATTATTTCAAAGACGTCAAGAACAAAGATATGACTAGAAAATAACAAATTAAATAATGACGGTAGTTCTTAAGTTTTCAAAAACTTATTTATTAAAGCAAGAATCAATACAAATACATAATATATGTTTTAAATCCCTTATAGAGTAAAAAAAGAATCGATAATGTCAAGAGGGCTTATGCTTATATTGTAGAGAAGATAAACATATTATTCAACATTGTCCAAAGAAAAAAAATAATTACAAAATGAAAAGTATGATTGCCAAAGAAGACAATGTGTCAAAAAACGACTTGCTTCAGCTATAATAGGGACTATTCAGCTGAAATCATGTATAAAATCTACTAAAAATTCTATTCTCTCTTTTGATCTTTTACCTTGTTTTATAATAGAAGTCTATTTAGGACCAAAAAATCATAAAGTCTTAGCCTTCTTGGATTCAAGAGCCTCAGCCTGTTTTATAGATGAAAATTTGTCAAAAAAATAAGATATATTCTCAGTTAAGAAAATCAAACTTATGCATGTAAAAGTAATAGATGGACATTCATTATCTTTTACAGATGTTACACATAAAACTATTCTTATAGAAGTAGCAATTAGTAGTCACAATAGTTTAGTAATATTTAATGTGATTAAATCTCTTTTTCATTCAATTATTTTAGGATTATTGTAGTTAGAAAGATATAATCCTTAGATAGAGTAGATTTCTTGTAATGTTGATTTCTCCCATAATTTAGTTCAAGATCTTGCTAAGCAAGAAGAAATCCAAAAATCTAGTATAGTCAAACCTTTATTGGTAGGTGCAAGAGCTTTCATGCATGCTGCAAATGAAGGGCCATCTTTTGCTATATATACCATGCCCATTGTTGATGGTGAAAAGATATCAAGTGATATTTCTAGCCAATATTAATATTTTTAGAATGATTTTGAAAAGATGAATATAGATATTCTTCTAGAGCATTGTCTTTATGATTCTATATTACGAACATATACATGTAAATCAATAATTACCTATATGATTAGATAAAAGTAGATAAATATAGATTTATTCTATAATATCTTTTATAAAAACTTTTTAAAAGCTGTATAGACATCGCTTTGACTTAATAGGTATCTATAATTAATTTTTTAGGTTAGAAATATGATCAACAAGTTGGTCATATGCCACACATGTTAATAGCTTGAAGAACAAGCTAATTATATGGCTCACACATAAAAAATTGTCTTGTAAGCTAAAGTATGTATCTTATAATTTCAACACATATTAGAGGTCTTATAGAATATCATCATATAGCTTTTAATTAGATAGTACATATAGAAGCAAGAATGAAGCCCTCTTCACTCTTATCAACTCTTTTCTTGCTTCTAATCTAGATTCAAGAGTTTCTGCTTTTCTTGTCATTTGGCAATAGCCATTCCAATTTCCATTTAATATACATAGTACTTTATTTCTATTTTATTACTTTTTTTTTTACACAAATTTTTCAAATTTATGCATCTTCTTTCAGTTCATGTCTTTCACAAATTGACAAGTATATACTTACAATATTAGAGATTTGTCTTCTCTTAATTAAGAGTAGAATATTTTTTTTTCTTCATAAGACATGAGCATATTAGAAGTTGCAGATTACTTTCTTCTAATTTAATATTGTTCATAGTATCTTCTTTGTTTTCAAGTCCTTTCTTTTACTTATCATGAACAATATTAGATATTTATTTTCTAAGTATTATCATAGCAGAGCTAATTGAAATAAAGAGTGCAATAGTACAAATGCAAGAGAAATTGAAGGAGTTAATACTTGCAATTCATCAACTTAATTTATCACTACAAAGAGTTCCAACAATTGTAGGAAGTGAAGATATAGATATAATTGGAGCTCCTTCAACATCAACTCCCAATCAGGTCCCTTTTCTAATGTTGGAACATCCTTCTAGTACTAAAGAACCAAGAATTTTCTTGCTTAAGAAGTTTGATGGTATAAATCCAAGTTTTAAATATTTATCAATCAAATACAACTTGTGATTGAACTTCAACTATAAAGCTATCCAATTCCAAGATCACAAGTTAGATTCATTGATGCACTTCTTTTAGGTTTAGCATTATTGTGGTTTTTATCTTTTTTTGAATAACGAAATCCAATATTGAATAATTTGGAGGCTTTTTTAGAATATTTTTAATCCATGTATGAAAAACATAATGCAATTTGTATTGTAATCAATAAGATCTGTATTTTATGATAAGGCAATTGATCTGTAACATTATATGCTTCATAATTTTGACAACTTATAAATGATATCAAGTAGAATGATGCTGTACTTATTAGCCAATTTTTCTATGAATTATAATATGACACAAAGAAATTGATGCTCAACTTACTTAATCCTCAAACATTGAGTCAAGCAATTGACTTTGCTATAAAATGTGACAATTAACTTTTTAAATTTCGACCTAAAAATCGAATAAGTATGCCTCAATGTTACTATAATTCAATGGCAACACCAACACCTCCTCAACACATATATTCAAAAGTAGAGGATATGCAAATTGATGCAATACATTTCAAACTTCTTACTGAGCAAGAAAAGACTCATCGTTGTCATAAAGGATTGTACTAATATTATAGAAAACCTAAGGATACTACTCAATATTATCCAAAGAAGTGATAGAATTCTAAAATAAAGAATATAAATGTCAAAGAAGATAATATATTGGAAAATAAGTTTGTCAAGCTATAATAGGGACCATGCGGCTGGAACCTTGTACAATACCTAATAAAGGTCCTATTTTCTCTTCAAAACCCTTTTCTTGTTTTATATTAAATATTATTTTAGGACTTATACATTATAAAGCCTCTGCCTTATTAGATTCAAGAGCCTCAACATATTTCTTAGATAAAGTATTTGCTAAAAGACTTAAAATATCTTTAATAAAAAAAACTAAACTTATTCACGTAGAAGTCATAGATGGTCGTCTATTGTCTTTTGGAAATGTTACTCATGAAATCCTTCCTATAGAAATAATAACTAATGGTTATAATAGCTTTGTGGTATTTAATATCATTAGATCTCTCTTTAATCTAATAATTTTAGGTTTATTGTGGTTAAAAGAATACAATCCTTGAGTAGATTAAATTTCTTATATTCTCAACTTTTCTAAAAATATAACTAAGAGTATAATTAATTGAGTAAAAAATCACAAGTCTAATATAATTAAACCTATGTTTGTAGGTACAAGAGCTTTTTTGCATGCTGTAAAAAAAAAAAGATCACCTTGTATCATTTATGCCACATCCATTTCTAATGGTGCAAAAACTTGAAGTTGTATTCCAAGCCAATATCAAGTTTTTTAAGATGTATTTGAAAAAAAGAATGTGGATACTCTTCTAGAACATCATTCCTATGATTGCTCAATTGACCTTCAAGAAAGAACACAACTCCTATTTAGACCAATCTATAATTTATCACAAAATGAGTTGGCCAAATTCAAGAAGTATATTGAAGAGAATCTAACCAAGAATTTCATATGTCATTCCAAATCTCCAATAAAAGCTCTAATTCTATTTTTAAAGAAAAAAAATAGATCTCTACAAATAGATATTGATTATCGAAGACTCAACAAGATCACCATCAAAAACAGGTATCCACTATCTTTAATGTCTGAACTTCTTAATCAGTTGAATCAAGCTAAGATCTATACAAAAATAGATCTACAAAGAGCATACAATCTAATATGCATCAAAGAAGGAGATAAATAGAAGATTGAATTTTGAACCAGATATGGACATTTTGAATATAATGTCATGCCTTTTGGACTTATAAATGCACGAACAACTTTTCAACATCTTATAAATGATGTTTTTTGAGAGTTTTTAGATGATTTTGTTGTCTATTATCTAAATGACATGTTGATCTATTCTAAGAACATAGAAGAATATGATCTTCATATTTTTCATGTGTTATAAAAATTAAGAGATGCGAAACTTTATGCCAAGATAGAAAAGTGTATATTTTATACTATTTAAATTGACTTTTTAGGTTATATCATTTTAAATGATGGACTTATGATGGATCTTAAGAAAGTTTAAATTATTATAGATTAGAAGATTCCAAAAACGGTCCGAGATGTCCAATATTTTTTGGGATTTGCCAACTATTATAAAATCTTCATTAAGGACTTCTCTTGAATTGCAGCTCCACTTACATGTTTGACTTGTAAAGTCAAACTTCAATAGAATCAAAAAGCGGAAGCAGCATTTGAACCTTTAAACACAGATTTTTTTTTTTACACCAATCTTCTATTACGTTGACTTTTCTAAAGCATTCTTTATAGAAATAGATGCATCAAAATTTGCTTTAGATGTCATATTATCACAAATAGGAATAGATGATAAACTTCACCTAGTAACTTTTCATTCTAGAAATTTTTTAGCATTCAAGATTAATTATGAAAACTACAACAAAAATGACTTCTTGTAATTCTGGATTCTTTTCAAGAATGGCATCATTATCTAGAAGGTACTTCCAATCTAATCACCATATATACAAATCATAAGAACCTTGAATATTTCATATCATCTCATGTTTTGAATCGTTATCAAGCTCATTAGAATATGTCTTTATCAAGATTTGAGTTTAATATCACTTAAGATTTAAGGCTAGAAAAATAATAATGTTTATCTGATGCCCTTTTTAGATGTTCTTATCTTGTTCCGTATGAAAGAAATACAGTTTTTGATTAACAAAAGATATTTTTTTTGAAGCTATAACAATTTCATCTTCAAGTAATAAAATCAATATTAACTTTTGATTCAATTATTTTCAAACAAATTCAATCAAGTATACTCTCTAATTCTTTCATTCATAATATCAAGAATACTTCTTTTAAGTCTCATGATACTTTTAAGTTTGAGTTCAAGAACAACTTATTTTATTTCAAAGAACGCATGTATGTGCCACAAGGAGAAGCATGTTTACATGTTCCTCAAGCATGTCATGACTTTCAAGCAACAGTACATTTTAAATACAATAAGACTTTGAAGCTAATATCTAAAGATTTTTAGTGGCCGCAAATGTCAAAGGCTATAAAAGACTTTATTCAATCATGTAACATTTATTTAAGATTAAAAATTCCTCAGCATTGATCTTATGGACTTTTTCTACCATTACTTATTCCAAAACAACCATAGTCTTTTATTTCTATGAATTCTATTACTGATCTTTCAATCTCAAGATTATATAATTCTATATTTATGATAGTAGAATGTTTTACCAAAATGGCACATTTTGTACCATGTACAAAAACTATCATAAGTGAAGAAATTACCAACCTTTTCTTTAAAAATATCTATTGATATCATCAATTGCCAAAAGATATTATATTGGATAGGAGGACTCAATTTGTATCAAGATTTTGGAAAATTCTTTTTAAGATTCTAAAAGTAAATATAAAGCTCTCTTTGGCCTTTCATCCTTAAATTGATAGATAGACAAAGTTTGTAAACTAAGTTTTGAAGCAATACTTAAGGTGTACGATCAATTATCAATAAGACCATTAGAAAATCTTCTTACAATTGGTAAATTTTGCTTATAATAATACAATACCTTTTCCTATACAACAAATACTTTTTTTTACCAATTATGGTTACCATCTATAATTTGATATTTTTGACTTTTCAAAAGTTGATAATCCTACAGTAGAAGGGTTGAAAAATTGTTTTTCTAAGGTACATTCAATAATAAAGGTGCAATTAAAAGAAGCTCAAGAACAACAAAAGATTAATACAGATGCCTATTGAAAGGAATAACTACAATTCAATTAGGTGATAAGGTATGGTTGCTTCATCATAATATCAAGACTATTTGTCTTTGTGATAAATTAGACTACCATATGCTTGGATCTTTTCATATTTTTTGATAAATCAATCCAATTGCTTATTGATTATACCTATCAAAGTCAATGAAGATCCATCTTGTTTTCACATGTCTCTTCTTGAACCATACAAGACTATGAATATATCAAGAAGAAGACAAGTTCCAACTCCTCTTATAGAAGTGGACAATAATAAAGAGTTCAAAGTGGAAGAAGTTCTAGACTTAAGGCAACATTGAAATAAATTGGAATATCTTATCTATTGGCGAAGATATGATATTAGTGAATGCTCATGGAAGCCAATAAAAAATCTTGCAAATACAACAAAGGGAATGGAGGCTTTTCATTGACGATATCTATCAAAACTAATAAGAAGAATAGTAAGTCTTTACTATAAAAGAAACAAGATTTACAAAAGATTACATTTTACCTTCTATCTTTGTTTGTGGTTTTTGTATATTTAAAACATTAAAGAAATGGAGAACCAACAACCAACAGATTTGACCCAAGAATCTTTATTTATTGACTTTTCGGATGAAACATTGCAATTGTTACAACCTTCAAGACGATACAATCAAGATGAAGATCCTCAAGAACAACATGTTCTTCTTTGAATAGATGGCAAAATACAACACATTTGATATCGCAACCTTGGAAGGAAGTTTTGATGTTTGGTGATTTTATTAGAGGTAGGAACAACTCTTCACTGTGTTCCAAATATTTTCTTTGAAAGAAGTTATGAAGGTCTCAACAATGATCAAATAACTAAGTGATCTTTCTCTCCTTATATGGAATACTATCGATGGTTGAGAGGCCTTATCAACCATTTTTGAAGAGAATAAAGATCGGACTATGTGATAAATATAATTTGCCACATCTTAGATTTGTGCAATATATGATGATAATTCCACGTGGAACTTGTCCCTTGAAAGGAAGTAATGTAATGGACATATACATGTAAATCAATAATTATCTATATGATTAGATATAAATAAATTTACTCCATAATATCTTCTATAAAAGCTTTCTAGAAGCTTCATAGATATTGCTTTGACTTTGTAGGTGTCTATAATTGATTTTTTAGGTTAGAAAAGTGGTCATCAAGTTGGCCATGTACCACATATGTTGATAGCTTAAAAAAAATTTAATTATATGGCCCACACGTAAAAAACTTACCTTCTAAGCTAAGGCATGTGTCTTGCAAATTCAACACATATTAGAGGTCTTATAAAATATCGCCTTATAGCTCTTGGTTAGATAGTATATATAGAGGCAAGAATAAAGCCCTCTTCACTCTTGTCAACTTTTTTCTTGCTTTTAGTCTAGATTTAAGAATCTTTAATTTCTTTGTCTTTTGGAAATAGCCATTCTAATTTTTTTTTAATATACATACTACTTTATTACTATTTTGTCACTTTTCTTTTGATAGAGATTTATGCATCTTCTTTCAATTCATGTCCTTGAAATTATACCGTCGATCTTTAAGAAAGAACTCAACTATCATTAAAACCAATCTATAGCCTATCACAAAATGAATTGGCTACACTCAAAGAGTACATTGATGACAACTTGGCTAAAAATTTTATACACCTTATTAAATCTCCAATTGGCGCTCCTATCTTATTTGTGAAGAAAAAAAAAACAGATCTCTATAAATGTCTGTGGATTATTGAGGACTTAATAAGATTACCATCAAGGATAGGTATCCTCTATCTTTGATTTTATGATTTTTTTATCAACTAAATCTGAAAAAGAACTATAAAAAAATAGATCTATGAGGATAATATAACTTGGTTTATATTAAAGAAGGAGATAAATGGAAGACTACTTTTCGAACTAAGTATGGACATTTTGAATATAATGTCATACTTTTTGGACTCACAAATGTACCAGTTTCTTTTTAATATTTAATGGATGATGTCTTTCATGAGTTTCTTTATAATTTTTTTATCTTTTATTTAGACAACATTTTAATCTATTCTAAGAATACAAAAGAATATGAAATTCATGTTTGTTGTGTGTTACAAAAACTAAAAAATATAAAATTATATGCAATGATAGAAAAGTATATATTCCACACTATTCAAGTTGACTTTTTGAGATACAATATTTCTAATGAAGGCCTTATGATTGATCCAAAGAAGGTCCAAACTATCATAGATATGAAGATTTGAAGAACAGTAAGAGATGTGCAATGCTTTTTGGGCTTTATTAATTATTATCAAATCTTTATCAAGAACTTTTTTCAAATTATAGCTCTACTTATATGTTTGACTTATAAAGACAAACTTGAGTGAAATAAAGAAGCTAAAGTATTGTTTGTTGCTTTAAAGAAAGAATTTACTTCTATACCAACTTTGTATCATGTCAACTTTTTTAAAGCATTATTTATAGAAATAAATGCATCAGACTTTGCTTTAGGTGTAATATTATCACAAATAGAAATAGATGACAAACTCCATCTAATAGCTTTCTATTCCAAAAAAATTTCAGCCACCAAGATTAACTATGAAATCCACTACAAAGAATTTCTTGCAATTGATGATTTATTTCAAGAATGGCATCATTATCTAGAAGGTGCTTTAAGTCTAGTCATAGTATATACAAATCACAAGAACTTTGGGTATTTCATATCAATATGTGTTTTGAATCATCATTAAGTCCGTTAGAGCATGTCATTATTAAGATTTGATTTCAAGATCACATATCGACCTAAAAAATAACAAGGTTTATCAAATGTTCTTTCTAAATGCTCTTATGTTACACCAAAAAAAGAAAATATATCTTTTGATTAACAAAAAATAATCTTCTTGAATATAGAGCATTTTTATCTTCAAACAATAGAATCAACATTGATTGTTGATTTGATCTTTTTCAAACAAATTCAATCAAGCATGTCCTCTAATCTTCTTATTCATAAAATCAAGAATCTTTCTTCTAAGTCTCATGATGTTTCAAAGTTCAAGTTTAAGAACAACCTACTTTACTTCAAACGACACCTATATATTCCAAAAAGAGAAGCACATTTATGTCTTCTTCAAACATGTCATGACTTTCCAAGAGCATGATATTTTGGATACAAGAAAATTTAAGAGCTTATATCTAGAGATTTTTGGTGGCCGCAAATGTGGAAGGTAATAAAAGACTTTTTTTAGTCATGTGATATTTTTTTAAGATCAAAAACTCCTTGCCATCAATCCTATGGACTTTTCCAACTATTGCCTATATTTGAATAATTATAGTCTTTCATTTCTATGGATTTTATTATAGATCTTTCAAGTTCAAGTTTATATGACTCTATATTTTTAATTTTAATTGGTTCATTAAAATGACACATTTTGTATCATATACAAAATCTATTTTAGATGAAGAAACAAATAAGCTTTTTATTGACAATGTCTATCGCTATCATGGATTGTCAAAGAATATTATATTAGATAAGAGGATTTAATTTATATTAAGATTTTGAAGAATTCTATTTAAGATTCTAAAGATGGATATAAAGCTCTCTTTAACTTTTCATCCTTAAATTAATGGGCAAACGGAAAGGATGAATCAAATTTTGGAGCAATATTTGATGTGTATCATCAATTATCATTAAAATGATTTGACAACTCTTTTGCCTTTGGCAAAGTTTGCATATAATAATTTGGTACATTCTTCTACTCAACAAACACCTTTCTTTGTCAATTATGATTATCATCCATAACTTGATACTTTTGACTTTTCAAAAGTTGACAATCCTATGATGAAAGATTTAGAAAATCATTTGTCAAAGGTATATGTAACAATGAAGATATAATTAAAAGAAACTCAAGAACGACAAAAGATCGACATGGATGCCTATTGCAAGCAGCAACTACAATTCAATGTAGGTAACAAGGTATAGTTACTTTGTCACAATATTAAACTACTTGTCGTTGTGATAAATTGGACTATTGTAGCTTGTGACCTTTTCCTATTTGTGAAAAAATCAACATTATTACTTAGCGATTATATCTATTGGAGTCTATGAAGATCCATCTAGTATTGCACGTATCCCTTCTTGAGCCATATAAGATAGCGAATATCTCGGGAATAAGATAAATCCCACCTCTTTCTATAGAAGTGGATAATAATCAAGAGTTTGAGGTAGAAGAAATTTTAGACTTAAAGTAGTGCCAAAATAGGTTGAAATATCTTATTCATTAATGTGGATATAATATTAGTGAATGCATATGGGAGCTAGGAAAGAATCTTATAAAAGTAGTAAAGATAATTGAAGCTTTTTATTAACAACATCCATCAAAATCAAGATGAAGAATTACAAGATCCATAAAAGATGATGATTGCTCCTCATGGAACTCATCCCTAGAAGAAAGGATAATATCATGGACATATACATTTATCTCAATTATTACTTATATGATTAGATAGAAGTATGTAAATATAAATTAATTTTATAAAGTCTTCTAGAAAAGCTTTCTAAAAGCTTTAGAGATGCGATTTTGACTTTAGATGTGTTTGTAGATTAGAAACTTAGTCAAAAAGTTAACCATGTATTGATAGCTTGTGGAATAATTTTATTCCATGTATTAGCTTGTAGAACAAGCTAACTATGTTGCGCATATATAAATAACTTACCTTGGAAGTTAAGACATGTAACTAACTGTCACAGACATACACATGTAAATCAATAATTATTTATATGATTTAGATAATATTACGTAAAAGTAAGTCAATTCCATAATATCTTCTATAGAAGCTTTCTAAGAGCTTCATAGATACTGCTTTGACTTTATAGATATGTTTAATTGACTTTTTAAATTAGAAACATGATCAATAAGTTGGCCATGTACCACACATGTTGGTAGCTTGAAGAACAAATTAATTATGTAGCCCACATATAGAAAACTTGCCTTGTAAGCTAAGACATGTGTCCTGCAAAGTCAACACATATTAGAGGTCTTATAGAATATTGCCACATAGCTCTTAGTTAGACAGTATATATAGAGGCAAAAGTGAAGCCTTCTATCAATTTAGTATTTTCTTTGTCCTCAAGTCCTTTCTTCTACTTGTCTTGAGTGATATTAGATATTTTTTTGAATGTTATTATGATAGAGCTTATTGAAATGAAGAGTGCAATGGCACAAATGTAAGAGCAATTAAAGAAGTTGATGCTTGCAATGCATCAACTTAGCTTACCACCACAAAAATCAACAAGAATGGCAAGAAGTGAGAATATAGAAATGATTAAAACTGCCTCAACATCTATACCAAATCATGTCCCTCCATCCATGGTGGAACATCCTTTAAGTGTTAGAGAATTAAGAGTTACCTTGCCCAAGAAGTTTGATGGTACAAGATCAAAATTTCAAAGATTAATCAATCAAGTACAACTTGTGATTGAACTTCAACCTCAAAGCTATCCAACTCTGAGATCACAAGTTAAATTCATTGATACACTTCTTTCACCTTAAGTACTATTGTGGTTTTCATCTTTTTTTAAATGACAAGATTCAATATTAGATAATCTAAAGGTATTTTTGATAAAATTTTGATCTATATATAAATAACATGATGCAATTCGTGTTGCAACCAACAAGATCCATATTTTACAACAAGACAATCGATCTATAATATTATATGCTTCATAGTTTTGACAACTTGCAACTGATATTAAGTAGGATGATGCTCCATTTATTAGCCAATTTTTTTATAGATTTCAATATGAAGTGAAAAAATTGATGTTCAACTTATTTGATCTTCAAACATTGAGCTGAGCAATTGACTTTGTTGTGAAGTGCAACAATCAGCTTTTTAAATTTTGATTTGAGAGTCGTACAAGTGGGTCTCAACATTACTACAATTTTATCGCAATACCAACATCTCTTCAACACATACATTCAAAAATAGAAGATATGCAAATTGATGTGGTATGTTTTAAACTTCTTACCGAGCAAAAAATGACTTGTCATCATCAAGAAAGATTGTGCTTATATTATAGAGGACCTAAACACACTACTCAATATTATCCAAAGAAGCGATGAAACCACAAAATGGGGAGCACAATTATCAAAGAAGACAATGTGTTAGAAAACAAATATATCCAAGTATAATAGGGACTGTGTGGCTAAAATCTTATACAATTTCTAATGAAGGTCATATCCTCTTTTCAAAATCCTCTCTTTATTTTATAATAGATGTGCATTTAAGACCTAATAATCATAAAGCCTCCACCTTGATAGATTTAGGAGCCTCAGCTTATTTTTTAGATGTAGAATTTGTTAAAAATCATAAAATATTATTAGTACAAAAACTAAACTTGTTTATGTAGGAATCATAGATGGTCATTTATTATCTTTTGGAGATGTTACTTATGAAATACTTCCTATAAATATAGCAATAAATGGTCATAGTAGTTGTATAATCTTTAATATAATTAGATCTCGCTCTAATCTAGTCATTTTAGATTTATCATCGTTAAAAAAGTATAATCCTTGCATAGATTGAATTTCTCATACTCTTGACTTTTCTTAAAGTATAATCCTTATATAGATTGGATTTCTCGTATTCTTCACTTTTCTAAAAGTATAACTAAGAGTAAAATTAATCCAGTAGAAAGTTATAAGTCTAACACAATAAAACTTGTCTTTATAGGTGTGAGAGCTTTTTTGCATGTTGCAAAAGAATGATCACCTTATATTATTTATGCCACACCTATTTCTAATGATGCAAAGAATTCAAGTGGCATTTCAAGCCAATATCAAGAGTTTTAAGATGTATTTGAGAAGAAAAATGTAGATACTCTTCTAGAACATTATCCCTACGATCGCTCAATTGACCTTTAAAAAGAAGTACAAATACCATTTGCACCAATCTATAATTTATCACAAAATGAGTTGGCCAAATTCAAGGAGTATATTGAAGAGAATCTAGTCAAGAACTTCATATGCCATTTCAAATCTCTAGCAAGAGCTCCAATTCTATTTTTGAAGAAAAAAGATGGATCATTACAGATGTATGTTAATTATTGAGGACTCAACAAGATCACCATCAAGAATAGGTATCTTCTACCTTTGATATCCGATATCATATGGCAATATTTGCTATCTAGGAATACACTGGGTATCTAGCTATAGAAAGTGTAGCTTAAACCTTTATATGAATCTTGTGTTAGTCTCCCAAAACTCCTTTATTTTGCATAAAACTCAAAATATAACAAAACCCCTTCAAAACATATATTTTCCCTGAAGGATTTTCTTGTCCCAAAATTTAGAAAATCGTAACTCTTGATCGAATCATTCAGTTTGTCTCAAATTTATAAGATAGGTAGAATTCATCCTTAACTTTTATCATAGAAAAAAGCCATTTGTAAATTCACTCCCGATCTTCTGGCATCTAAGAAACCCTAATAGATGCTCTAAATCCTAATTTATAAGCACCCAAGCACTATTTTCTTAATATTTCAAGAATTAAATACTCAAATATTATAAAACTTATGCTTAAAGTTTATTAACATGTAATTACACATTTCCTGAAATTTTAAGCCAAGACCTTATCAAATTGCTCAAGATATAGCTCAAGAGACAACCACTAGTAAATCGGGTTACTTACTACCCTTAGATTGTGTGCATTGACTTCAAAATCCAATAACTCCTCCACTTCAACTTAGAATCCAATAAGCAGTATGTAAAAAGTGTAGCCGTAAAAGTGTTCTCTTTAGTCGCCATCGTCGATCCTCAATTGCTATCCGACGCGTGCATTATGCCAAAAAGAGTGAAAATAGCTCCCAAATCAATGCCTTAACTTTGAGCACTAGTATCTCCTTCATATAAACTCCAAACCATACAAAACTTGTACCAAAACTATAGCCAAAAACCTAAACCTTTTGAACCTAGCCTTCAAAACTCAAATGAACTTGAAAAACTAACCCTAATCTCTAATATGACCTCAGGCAGCCTCCTCAAAGCCTATTGGTCATGATTTTTGACCAATAAGAATGGAGATTTTCATCATTCATCTCCATTCATCTATATTGGTGCCCTAATTACTCCCTTTGCTACCAAAACCCTTCTTCAATCCTTTTTCTTATAAGATTTACATAATACATGCTCTAAATACCAAATAAAAGAATCAAAATAAGTTTCCAAAGGTCACCAATGTCTAACAAAGGTGAGTCTAAATATTTAGAAGTTACTATCAACCAAAACTAATCTTAAAAGCCACTATCAAAAGAAAATTAAAGCTATACAAATTCTATAGTAATCTTTTTAAACAACCTCTTCTTAAGGTAATAATCAAATTATATTCTACAACCAACTAAAATCTACTAACATGGCTTTCACCATGTTACTTAATAAATTATATATTAAGTACATAATTACATTATTTTCATATAGTAGCCGAACCACAATACGACACCGGACTTCTCAATCAATTGAATTAAGCTAAGTTCTACACAAAAATAGATCTATGGAGAGTATACTATCTAGTACATATTAAAAAAAAGAGATGAATAGAAGACTGCATTTCAAACAAGGTATGGACATTTTGAATACAATGTCATGCCTTTTAGACTTATAAATGCTTAGGCACCTTTTCAACATATAATGAATGATGTTTTTCAAGAGTTTTTGGATAATTTTATTATCTGTTATGTAAATGACATCTTAATCTATTCTAAGAACACAGAAGAACATGAACTCCATATTTGTCATGTGTTACAAAAATTAAGAGATGTGGAACTCCATGCCAAGATAGAAAAGTGTGTATACCATGCTAGTCAAGTCAACTTTTTAAGATATATTATTTCAAATCATGGACTTTTGATGGATCCTAAAAAAGTTCAAATTATTATGGATTGAAAGATTCTAAAAATGATAAGAAATATCCAATTCTTTTTGGACTTTGCCAACTATTATTGGATCTTCATCAAAAAAAATTTTAAAATTGTAGCCCTACTTACACGTTTGACTTACAAAGACAAATTTGAGTGGAACAAAAAAACTTAAGAATCTTTTGAAGCTTTGAAGTCAATTTTTATTTTTGCACTAATCTTGTATCACATTAATTTTTCTAAGGCATTATTTATAAAAATAGATGCATCAGACTTTGCTTTGAGTGCTATATTATCATGAATGGGAATAAATGATAAACTTCACTTACTAGCTTTTTATTCCAAAAAAATTTTAGTAGTTGAGATTAATTATGAAATCCACAATAAAAAGCTTCTTGTAATTGTGGATTTATTTCAAGAATGATGTCATCATGTAGAAGGCACTTTCAATCTAGTCACCATGTATAAGGACCATAAAAATCTCGAGTACTTCATATTAGCATGTGTTTTGAATCGTCACTAAGCTTGTTGGAGCATGTCTTTATTAAGATTTGATTTCAAGATCATGTATCGATCTAGAAAACAACAAGGTTTGTCAGATGTCATTTCTAGATGTTCTTATCTTGCACCAAAAGAAAGAGATGCATCTTTTGATCAAGAAAGAATGATTATCTTGAAGCTAGAGCATTTTCATCTTTGAGTAATGAAATCAACATTGACTAATGATTCAATCCTTGTGAAACAAATCCAATCAAGTATGTCTTCTGATCCTTGTTTTCACAATATCAAGAATTCTTCTTCTAAGTTCCAAGATACTTCTAAATTTGAGTTCAAAAATAACCTACTTTATTTCAAAGGTTGATTATATATTCCAAAAAAAGAAGCACGATTACATGTTTTTCAAGCACATCACAACTTTCCAACAATAAGATATTTTCGATACAACAAGACTTTGGAGCTTATATCTAGAGATTTTTAGTGGCCACAAATGTGGAAAGGTGTGTAAGACTTTGTTCAATCATGTGACATTTATTCAAGATCAAAAACTCCTTGTCATCAACCTTATGGACTTCTTCAACCATTACTCATTTCAAAACAACCATGGTCTTTTGTTTCTATGGATTTCATCACGGATCTTTCAATCTCAAGTTTTTATGACTCTATATTCATCGTAGTAGATCGTTTTACTAAGATGGCACATTTTGTACTATGTATAAAATCTATCACAAGTAAAGAAACAACTAAACTCTTTCTTGACAATATCTATTGCTATCATGGATTATCCAAAGATATTATATTAGATGGATGAACTTACTTTGTATTAAGATTTTGGTAGACTCTTTTTAAGATTCTAAAAGCAGATAGAAAACTATCTTTGGCATTCCATCTTCAAACTAATAGACAAATTGAACATGTTAATCAAGTTTTGGAGCAATATTTAAGATGTACCATCAACTACCAATAAGATGATTGGACAACTTTTTGCCATTGATAAAGTTTGCTTATAATAATACAATACATTCTTCTACAAAACAAATACTTTTTTTTTTCAATTATGGTTATCATCCACGACTTGATACTTTTGACTTTTCAAAAGTTAATAATCCTATGGTGGAAGATTTGGTAAATTGTTTGTGAGAGTTACATGTAATAATAAAAGTGTGGTTAAAAGAAGCTCAAAAACAACAAAAGATCAATACGGATGTCTATTAAAAAGAATAACTATCATTATACATGGGTAATAAGATATGATTATTTCGTCACAATATCAAGACTACTTGTCCTTGTGATAAATTGGACTATCATAAGCTTGGAGCATTTCCTATTTCAGCACAAATATATCCAATTACATATCGTTTACACTTATTGGAGTCAATGAAAATCCATCCAATATTCCATGTGTCTCTTCTTGAACCATACAAGACAATGGATATACCAAGAAGAAGACAAGTGTCATGTCTTCTTATAGAAGTAGACAATAATGAAGAATTTGAAGTGCAAGAAGTCATAGACTTAAGATGGCACCAAAATAAGTTAGGATATCTTGTTCATTGGCAAAAATATAATATTAATAAATGTACATAGGAGCTAGCAAAGAACCTTACAAAAGCAGCAAAGAAGGTAGAGGCTTTTCATCGATGACATCCATGAAAATCAAGATGAAGACCTTCTTTATAAAAGAAATAAGATCTAGACAAGATAACATTCTCCTTTCAATCCTTGTTAGTACCTTCTTTATATTTGTGATGCTAAAGAGATGGAGAACCAACAACCAATAGATTTGATTGAAGAATCTTTGTTTGCTGACCTATCGGACAAAATATTACGATTATCATAATCTTTAAGACAACACAATCAAGATGAAGATCCTCAAGAATGACATGTTCTTCTTCAAATAGATGGCAAGATACAATGCATTTGGTATCACGACCTTGGAAGAGACTTTCGATGTTTGATAATTTTATTTGAGGTAGGAATAACTCCTGATGGTGTTTCAAATATTTTATTTGAAAGAAGTTATGAAGGCCTTAACAATGATCAAATAACAAGGTGGTCTTTTTGTCCTAGTATGGGATATTATTGATGGTTGAGAGGGCCTATCAACCATCTTCAAAGAAAATAAAGATTTGAGTATGTGACAAATACAATTTGTTGCATCTTGGATTTCCTCAACATATGAAGTTTGCTCCTTGTGGAACTTGTTCTTAGAAACAGAAATAATGTCACAAACATAGACATGTAAACCAATAATTACTTATATGATTTAGATAATAGTCCATAAAAATAAGTTAATTTCATAATATCTTCTAGAAAAGCTTCCTAGAAGCTTCATAGATGCTACTTTGGCTTTATAGATATCTTTAATTGATCTTTTAGGTTAGAAATGTAGCCAATAAGTTGGCCATGTGACACACATGTTGATAGTTTGAAGAACAAGCTAACTATGTGGCCCACACATAAAAACTTTCCTTGTAAGCTAAGGCATGTGTCCTGCAAAGTCAACACATATTAGAGGTCTTATAGAACATCGCCACATAGCTCCTAGTTAGATAGTATATATAGAGGCAAGAATGAAGCCTTCTTCACTCTTTTCAACTCCTTTCTTGTTCTTTTGGCAATAAGCCATTTCAGTTTTTTTTTAATATACGTACTTTTTTATTTCTATTTTGTCACTTTTTCTTTGATACGGATTTCATTAATTTATGCATCATCTTCTAGTTCATATCTTTGATACTAACAAAGTCATTACATGTTGGACGTCCTATAGAATATTGCCATGTAGCTCCTAGTTAGAAAGTATATATAGAGACAAGAGTGAAGCCTTCTTTTTCTTGTCAATGCCTTTCTAGTCTTTAGTCTTGTTTCAAGACTTTCTAATCTTCTTGTTTTTAGTAATAGCCACTCTAGTTTAATATTTCATCACCTTTTAAGTGACTTTCTAGTTCTATTTAATGACAGAAGAGTGTATTGAGGATTTTCTTTCTTCAAGATTCATGTCCTTAACAAGAGGTTGTACTCAAATTTCCTTATCATTGCACTCTCAAATTTCTTGATGTTGTTGGAACTTCTAGATTTTGAGTATCTATCTATTTTGGCTCCCTTACTTCTCTTTTAAAATAGCTTCTAAAGATGTGCTTTTAGAAATAAAAACTCCCTTGCTTGACATCTCTTTTTTTTAATAGAACTTTGTTATAAATCATTGAATAAGAAACAATTGCATGCAACAATATTTTGATTTCTAATACCTTGCATATTTTATAAAAATATTATCTATTGAGATTATAAATTAAAAAATACGTCTAGATATATATATATCTATATATATATATATATACAAAGTTATATTTACTAATTATTGTTATATAGTTATGTTACTTTATAACTTTTTAAAATAAATAAATTAATTGATTAAAGATTTTAGATTTGTATTATGCTTTTTAATCAATGTTTATAATAATTATTTGAAGTTTATTGATTTTTTGATTATTTTTATATGTTTTTTAAGTCATTGATGCATATTGCTAAAAAAATACTTAAATACTTATGTGAAAATAAATATCTTCATACATACAAATATATGTAAATGTATGTATAAAAAAATATGTTGAAATTTTAAATTAGATTCTTTTCTTTAATATGTATGCATGTATATATTTTAAACAAATTCATACCAAAAACTTAATAAATATTTATATTTTATTTTAATAAATTATTTATTTAAAAATTTAAATCAATCTATGTACTATAAATATAAGTACTATTTTTATTTTTTTATTATTGACTAAGTGATATAAATATATAGCATTATACTTATTTAAATAAAGTTCTATTATTAAAATTAATATATAAATATATATTTATGTAATTTATGAATTAAGTCAAGATTAAATAAAATTAGGAAAATAGTTAAAAATCTATGTTTATTTAACTTATTAAGCATTCTAATTTATTGCATTTATATATATGTAGATGTAATTTATACTTTCATTCTTTAAAAAAAGATAAAAGTTAAATTAAATAAAATTATCTTCTAATTAATTACATTGATATCTAAATTTAACTAAAATAAAAATAATTTCAATATCACACACTACTTATTAAAATTTAAGAATTATAAATACTTTATATGATTTTTTTTTAATAATTACATGTCAAATACTACAAAAAAAATTAATTTCAATTATATATATACATATATATATATATATATATATATATATGTGTGTGTGTGTGTGTATATATATATATATATATATATATATACACACATAAGTACATTAAAAATGATTTTTTGAAAATTTTATTAAGAATGTATATATATATATATATATATATATTTTCATTATTATTTGATGAATTCATATATTCTTAAAATTTAATAGTAAATTTTAGTTTAAGATATTATGTATGGAATCCGTTGAGGATATTTAAAAGATTTCATTAAATTTTTAATTTTGTATAGAATATGAAAAACATGGTTTCACCTAGTTTTTAAATTATGACATGATCATAAAATGAATTAAAGCAAAAAAGTATTGTAATTATACAACTATTTACATCTGCTGAAAATCAAAGTTCATTTTGGAACATTTAATTAAATCAGAAACAATTACTAGGGCATTTAAATACTTTATTTTGTTGTTTGAAAATTTTTTATTGATAAATTTGAATCCGTAATTAATACTTGGTATTTTTATTTTTATTTTTATTTTTTTGTTGTTTTTATCTGGGCAGAGTTTTATTTAATTCTCTAATTCGTTAGGAATATTATCATTTTGTTTGTGCATGTAAAGACGAAAATGTTTTTTTTTTTTTAAATAATTAAAATATTCATTATCTAATTGTTGAATTCTAAAACCAATAACTGTATTTCTTATGTTCAGTTTAATCACATGTATTTGTGCAGGTATATATGTGTGGATGTATACCTACATATATACGTGTTTTTGTTATATTTATCTATTTGTTCCAAGGTATAGAATATGACACGAAATATTAGTTTTATTGTGAATGCATACGTCAGAGCACTAAATTTGTATGTGTGTGTGTATAAAGCTACTTTCAAAATACCAATTTGCACACGAATCAAGTTCATTGTGAACTACTATCCTACAAACTGTTTTATTGATTTTAATGCCAAGAATCAAATAACTCTTCCATATTATTTTATATTTTACTTCATTTGAATAAAAAAACTCAAAAAATACATTTCGTCAAATTAAAGTTGGCCATATCGAAATAGAATTGCCAAAGGTTTGATAACAAGAATAATTATTTTATCAGCTGAAACCTATGTAGATTAATACAACATGGTTAGAATTTTCCAAAGGAAAAAGTAATATAAATGTTTGCAATATATTTTAGAAAAAAAGTTACAGACTATTAATATTCAAAAGTAAATAAAATATTTTTTATTTCAATATACAATAATATTTGAAGCCAATATTTTATATATTACTTTCAATTTAAATATGAATAGATGACTGAATGAAACCAAACTTCTGTTTACAACCCAATTTTATGTTAACATTAAATACATGATTTAAAATTTTAAAAATTAAAGAAAAAATGTGTCAAATGTTTTTCTTAAATTTTATAAGCACTATGCAATTTGGGAACAATAAACATCTTGCATATGTTAAGATCAACAATGGACAGTTATCTGCATTTGATGAGAGGAAATTTAAGAGTAAAATACATATACACATTTATGCATATTATTACCTACAAAATAATTATAAACTCTTCAAAATGAGTATTTTCAGAGGGATCATTAAAGTTTTTTTTTATTATTCCCACTCACTAATAGTGAACCTTAACTTCTTACCCACATTTTCAAACTAAAAAATTTCCTTAGCATTTTAAGTTATCATAAAGAGTTAACCATAGTTATCTTTTTCATAACTATTGTAAAATAAATGATTATATACAATGGTTTGTAGAATTATTAAAAAGTGAAATAAGTATCTTGTCACAAAATACTTGGACAGAACCCATTCACGAACGAATGACATCATTCAAAATCACGGAAAACGTAACCATATCAAGTTTCATCCAGATGCCATATACCCTCGGTATTACGATATGGGACCCTAACACCGATGTCACATGAGAAGGAGTGCGGTGATGGGATGGAGATCCGAGACCGTGGTCAAGGCAGGCGTCGGAGAAGGGGAAGAGGAGGCTTGGAAGGGATGAGGGAGAGCAGATTGCAGGAGATCATCAGCGAGCAACGGAGAAGCTGGTGTCGGATTTCCATCAGCCATCATGTACGTGAGCTCTTGCGCCTCTCTCTTCTCTTCTACCCACTTATTGAATCACTTCATTCCGTTTATTGTCGCGAATTCGCGAGCTGTTGCACTGAGTCATGGAGCTTGAAATTCTTTGGCCTCGTTGTCAAGTTCCGCCGGTGATGACATGCTGCGTGTCGCTTTGTAGAGAAGCAGCTGTTGGTTGTTGCGAGTTTTGTTTTTTTCACTTGAATGCTATCGCGAGGTGTTTTGTGGTGTGGTTTGTGGGAAAGCTTGTGAGTGCATAGGACAGAGTTAGGGTTTACGTGCGTGAGCCGTGAGCTCAAGTATTGTGGGTCATACGCTATTTTTGTACATCAATTTGGGTACTATTTCATTGGCTTTTGTAAATTTTTAAGCAAAGAGAAATCAGGAAATGGTCGTCTAGATGAGAATTGATTTGCTCTGGGCCAATCCCTCTCCTTCTGATGTAGTTGGGGTGTTAATGTTTTTGGATTGAACAGGTCAGGTGGGAAGGTATCTTTCAAGGTGACGCTGACTTCTGACCCAAAGCTTCCGTACAAAGTGTAAGCATTTATCTGCTCGTTGACTAAATTGGACGTTAGTTCAGATCGCAGCGTAGTGATGAGCTTTGGCTGTTAGAAAATCCACAGTAGCAGAGTTCACCGTTTGACAAATTTATTGGGGCGTATCGTAAGAACAGGTTCAGTGTACCAGAAGAGGCTCCATTCGTCGCCGTCCTCAAGTTTGCAGCCGAAGAATTTAAAGTTCCGCCCCAGACAAGCGCCATCATCACCAATGGTGAGCAATTTTACGTTCTTCATATATCTTAAGCTTAGCATATACTGCAGGAGCCCGGCTTTTTCTTAAGTTGCATGTTGCAGTGGTCTTAGTGGAGCATAAGATACTTTGGTTCGAGAGGTAGATAATTGTGTATTATTATCAAAGTGAGTGATCGGAGAAGAACAGGGACTTTCGTGTAGAAAACATCAAGTTGAATTGCTGTCATTTATGTTCGTCCTTCTATTTAGGAGTTGAATTGTGCTGGTTTTTCTAGTTTTTCGCCATTAGTCTAATATTCGGGTGCACACTCTTTATTCTTGCAGACGGAGTGGGCATCAATCCTCAACAAAGTGCAGGTGAATATTCAATTCTTGGAAATTCCGTTGTGTATATATTGTCTGATTCGTTACAACTTCTCCCAGAGAATATGTTTGCGAGAGTGCTAAATGATTTGCTTATGTGATGTTGTGGAGCAGGCAATGTGTTCTTGAAGCATGGATCAGAGCTGAGATTAATTCCCCGTGACAGGGTCGGGCACGCTTGCTGCCAGTAACGAGCTGTATGAATCTCTTTAAAAGAAAGACTGGCCTTCACTATCTGGAAACATGAATTCAAGAATAATATTGCCTGTCGGATATGATGTTATATCCGCTGGGCAGCTTTGGATTTTGAGGCCAAGTTAATGTCAAAATTATATTCCATTTGAAGTGTTTTTGTTGGTCTCACTTTTGTTTACTAGATTAAATGCAGGCTGTTGATACTGTAGGGGAATTGAGGTCGCATGTCACCACACTCACACATGCTCAGTATTGTGTCTAGTAGCACAACTGCATCCCAAATTTCTCCTGATACTTTCAATCCAATCCTGCAAATTTCATTCTATAGAAATGAGAAGCACTATCGTGGAAATGGTTCTTTGCATTTAGTCCCGAATACTACATTCTAGTTTTAGGTTGAAATGTGACTTTCTCCTCAACATCATTCTATGTTGTGATTGCGAATCATATTTATTTTTGCAAATTCTAAGCAAAGACGACCGAGGATGGCATGATACTATACACCTATCCATTCACAATCAGTACTGTGTTCGCACAGTAGAGAAAACAATTCGAAACAATCTTAATTTTGACACAATGCCCAAATGATTCAAGCCTTGCTCCAATAAGCTTTTGGTGAGAAGAATACAAAGTATGCAAAGTCATTTGTGTACATTAGAAGGGAGCAAATCATCCTGCAAGCACCAGTACTGCAATCAATCAAAGCCCCCCTGTGGATACCGACTCAAACAATGACGACAATTACTGTAATCTTTTACTTTCTGAGCGCCAATTTGTAATATGCAGTTTTGGTTGCACATACTCTAAGCCTCGAAGGTGTGTCCAGGTTTAAACAAGAAGCCTCAGTGAGAATTATCACTCTCGGCGTACAGCGTTGGAACCAATTCATTTCATTGAATGCTGGCTGCACACATACAGAAAGAATAGGTTCATTTGAACATCATGTGACTGTTGGGCGCTGCTAAAGGTATCTACCACGATAAATGTACATAAATGTAAACTGCGATGTTGTGCGCCAGAAATACCATCAATTTATGTCATCGGCCTCATGCTGCTCTTCAGAAAATGGCGGAACAGTGAATCAACGGAAGACAGGAATACCATGAGAAACATCACCACCACAAGCGTCAGCAGCGCCATTTTCACCTACGAAGCCACGCCAAGACACAGGGTGGGGTCAGTTCTGGCAACCGCAACTAGCAGAGGATTCCGTAGACCTGAAAAAAGGGAGTTTTTGAAAATATGCAGATATTCTGTATCACACAATGATATGCTGCCGCAAACTGCAGGGGAACCAAAAAAAAAACTTTCAAAAACGTTTGAAGTGGAGTTTCAGAAACATGTCTTGTAGAACTATGAAACAGCATTGACATGTGACAGTTCTTACAGTGCTTTTGACTGATGGCCATTCGATTTGCTTAAGCTGGCCTGGCTGTTCCCACAGAAATCGCATCATGGCCTTGATACCGCTGCAAAACCAATGAACGAAAGGAAATGACAATTTAATGATCGTGTGTGGGCGTGTGACCTCAAAAGGAAGTTGAATGCATCTATTACTTCAGGGAAAAGCGTCGTTATTAATAAAAATAAAGGTAAAAGATCCGTCAAGCCTGTTCCACAAATAAAAGAAACAGAGCTGGTCTTTAAGACTAGAACTGACGAATAGGTTGCTGCGCATCAACAAACTTGAATATCATGAAATAAAGAAAACATAAACATAACGCATATTAAGATAATCCTTTTTTATCTATAAGATGTGTTGACCTAAAATTACGTGCTGGGAGAGAATTACATACCTGAGCCATGATTTAAACACCCACAGCCAGATGGGGTCCTCGTTGAAGTGATCTTTTAGCTCCTCTTCTTTCACAACCTGTGGCCTAAAAAGCTTTTCCCAATCCTCTTTCCTGTACGCTCTCGTTCTCGTATGACTATCCTCAATCTTCCCCTCTCTACCAAGCCCATCGCCTAAGAATCCTCCACTTTGCGATGGCGACCCAGACGTTGAAAATCTTGCCCTTACTTCCCTATGCCTTCCATTGTCGCGCCAGGAATGGCAACAGCTATTAGTTAAACTATCAATTAACATCTTAGGAAAAACCCTAGATGGAAACCCAGGTCCAAGCGAGGATCCTTCCTTGATAAGTACGCGAGAATCATGATGGAAAGCTGGAGTAATTCCAAACCATGAATTCGTAATTCGATGAAGCCTTAGTTGATACATGGAAACCACTGCTGAATTGAGCGGGAGCGGTGACTGCGAAGAAACCACAAGTGATAAACCTATCAAGACAAGGAAACCTTACACTAGGAAACAACCGAGGAGAGCTGAGCTAACAAATAAAGTATGATGAGTTCGCTTCCACTAGTAATCCTAGCGATGCGCCGCATAGCAGCGTGACATTGTGAGCTCGGGCGTTACAATACCCAGAGCTCTATATCTCCCGAATGGCAGAAACAGCAACAAAACCAACACATACAAACAAACAAAGAATATTCTTCCTCGATGCTCTCGCTATCGAATTCGACACTGCTTGAGAACTTCAACAGGTCAAATGAGACACCGAAGTTTCACAATTGGGCAACTGTAGAGCAGCGATGCAAATACCCACCAACACAAAAATAATAATAATTCATCTTCATCAGCAGCGAAGTGGCCTCCCAACAACGCCATCGCTGGGATGGATGTGTGCGGCCTGAACCATTTGGTTGTAGTCATGATCATCCAAATTCTATTAGAATTTTAACTACTTTATTTTTATTTTTTAAAACTTTAGTATTTTTTTTCCTATTTTCTATTGGATTTTTAGAAAAATAATTATTAATGGGGATGAATATTTATAATTTCTCTCTCATTGTCAATAGTGTAGTTAATTTAGGGGTCACATAGTCAACAAATTTCTCATACTGGTCAGCTAATAGAATGAACATACTCTTGTTTAAAAATAAATGATATTAGCAACAAATCTTGTTGCTTTTTTCTTAGCCTTATGAGAGAATATGGGAGAATTTTATGAAATAGAAGGGTCACCAAACATAATGCAAAGTGCACTGGTAATACCATGAAGTGTGGTTAGATTGTGAAAAAAGATATTTTTTTTGTGCAAATGAAAAGTAATTAAAATTATATTCCTAGTTTTAAATAATTTATTCAATGCCAAATATATTTTCTACTTATATATATATATATATATATATATATATATGATTGATTGATTGATTGTGTTTTTTTTAACTTTTAAAAAATTAAGTAATTTTTTTTATAAAAATGTTACAAATAAATGTAGATGATGTTACAAATTTTTATGATAATAAATTAAAAATTTAAGCAAAAAAAACTAAACACTTCCTTAAATGTGGAATGTAATTGTAAAAGTGATATTCAAATAATCTGTGTACCTTTAAGTTTTATATCAGCTACCATTCTAGTATCACATTTCTAATTCAACTAATTATTTTACTTAATAATAAAGGTACATTTTACTCTTTTTTAAGGTTCTATAGTGACACAAGTTTCTTACAAATATAACCATTTTAGAATTTATCAACTTTAATGAATTTATGACTCATGTAATAGCATCCTATTTGTTCTCAAGTTATCATCTAAAGTGATTTGTTCTCAAGATATCTCAAAAATTAGCTATTTTTTTTATTTTAATCAAGATTCATAAGATTATACTAATGACTATTTTCATGGCAATATCACAACAATCTCCAAGATTCAACTTAAATTCAACTTAAATTCAACTTAAATTGATAACAATCAAAGACTATCTTACAATGACATCACTCTACTGCAAATTATTAGCTATAAAGTCTTACATAGATTAGCAACTGTAAAAATCTTTTAAACATACACATCCTATCTCTATAAAAGAAAAAAATTATGGTGTCTTTTCAAAATATATGTTTTAATAGATATTTTATTTTATTATCTCTCTTTTTATTCCAAAACTTTAAAAAATAATTTTTTTTCTTTTAATATCAAATAAAATAATAATAATTATTATTATTATTATCATTATTATAATTTGAATATTTAATTACAAAAGAACTCTTTTTTAGTTTTTATTTATTTATTTTGATAAGTTTTAAAGAATTAAATTCCACTAATTATTTATTATTTTTGAAAAAATCCAATAACATTGTTATCCTATTCAAAAAAGAATTTAGTGTCTTATATGTTGTTACTTTTTTTCTTAAATTAAAAGATTTTTAATGATCTATGATTTAAAGATAAAATTATATATATATATATATATATATATATAACAAAATCAATGTATGGACTAGGTTTTGGTCACCTAACCTAGGTTTAGATGTAGAGGTTCCTTAATAGACATATAGTAGTACAAAAACAACTTCACCTCAAGGTTATTTTTATGCTATTCATTACAATACAATAATGAATAGCATGAAAAGAAGCCAAAAAATAACCAAAACTTGGTAAATTTAGTAAGAATCTTGGTCAATATGTCAATTCTATACAAATATATAAATACATTAATGTTTTTTCATACATTAATATACATCATTTTTGTTATATTTTTTGTTACATTATTTTTTTGTAAAGAAATGAAAGGACTTAAAAGTAACAAAGTTTTATTTTTGGTTAAGTTATAAAAACTACTTGCAAATCTATCTAATAATTCCAAATTATCCTAGATAATTATTATAAATTATTTTTAATCATAGATACATTGGATTTAGTAGAAAGAAATTAGTATTTATATAAAATTGTATTTCTTATGGGCTTGTCTATATCTAAAGGCATGAAGATATGAATTCTCAGTTTGTGCAAATGCAAGACATACTATCATATCCTATATTAAGGGATCTTCTATAATTCAAGATATATGTTCTTTCTAAAAGAATACATGAAAGGCTATGATTCAAAACCTTTACAAAAGTCCACCACTTGAGAAAGAATTTTTTTTAGAGATAATTTAAAATGACACATTACTATAAAATAGACCAGGTCATTTTAAAATTAATACAGAAAATAAAAAGATTAATATCTTGATTTAAGAATTTCAAAAGATAATTAAAGAATAATAATAATTTACAAAAAAAATTGTATTGAAATTTTTAATAATTTCTAATATATCAACCTCTTAAGAAAAACTTGATGCAAATTTCAAAGAATGACATAATTCATACCACACGGGACCAAAAAGCATTCTACCTCATCTTTCCTCTCACTATCTTTTCCACATGCTATTGTAACAAGAAATTGATAGAATGTCTATGACAAAGAGAGTCATGATCACTTCAATCCTTGTTAGCAATTGGGAACATTCACTGCGGTGTGACACAGTAACTACTGATAACTGGTACATTTTTCGAGTGCAGTTGTTCAGAAGAATGTCCTTTATGGCATGTGGTGCACTTCATGAAGATTCAGAATAAGATCCCCATGATAAGCTTCGAAACTCTACCTTCTAAACCAATAGAAAAATTTATGCTGCAACACAGAAGCTACATAAAATAATACCGACCTGAGGGTACATCACTTACTCGGTGGTAGATAATTATATTAAATGAATCACTGTGCTCGTAGATCTATAACATCAAACTGCAATTTTGGGTTCATATAAACATGGCTGCAGCACTCATATATAGGGCTTCCATCTGGAGGATCTTCATGGGGATGAAAACCACGCTGTTGACATTGTTGAATAGTTTTTACACCTCCAGGATCAGACAAGCGGAAAATACCATAAGGCCTGCGTTCGATTACGTTGAAACTGTTAGAAAATTTGGTTCAGGAATACAATGAGCGTTGCATAACATTTATTTACATGAAAGCAAACACGTATATACATAATCTGGGAACTAATTCAAATTCCAACAGAATGACAAAGGAACAATACTATCAATATAATATAGAGATGACCAACAGTGCCATTCAATGATAAAATGACATCAATGTTCCACCTATTTATAAGACTGTCGGTAATACATCTCAATACTTTAAAGTAATAATTAAACAAGAAAGCATGCAAAAGTATATGGATTACGACAGAAAAATGACCACAAGCACCTACCGAGAATTGTCAGTTGGCGCCATCACTATAGCAATAGCCTCTGGCAACATGATCTGTAAGGAACGGCAAAGCTAGTGAAAAAATAGCAAGAATTATCCCAAGAACCAGTCCGAAGAGCTTATCACCACATATAACAAAAGGCATGAGCACATATAAGTACACGGATTTCAAACAGAGATAGGAAAAGCTACAAATCCAATCCACTGCAAATGCTAGTCATACATGATATTAATCTTTCTCCAATGATCAAAGTTACCGACTTAAGACTGACTCACCTGATAAGAGTAATGGGTGTGGAGATCAATGGAGGACATGAAACAAGTTTGTGTTGGATGTGTCTGTAAAAGGAACAGAGACAGCGTAGTCAACACCAATACAAATCAATCAACCAAAAAATAGAGGGGAAGATGCATGGGCATTCATTATCTGCATATCCCAATTAGGAAACTTCCTGCAGACTGAACGAACTTACATGTATCCAACCAAGCTGGAAAAGTCCTCGCTTGTCTTGTGAATCAAATATCTCCTCCTCATTAATTGTTTGACACTGCATTAAAAGAATTATGAAAAATATCAAGATAATAATCCATGTCTGAATGCTGCAGAGTAATGCTTACAAGCAGTACTACAAAAATCACTCAACACAATTGCGTTCATCAAGTAAACAAAAACTTTTAGATTTGCCTCACAAACGTATATAAGTAAATTAGCACGAATAATGACAACAAATAGTACGAATGAGATCAGGATTATAGTAGGTAAAAAAAAAAAAAAAAAAAAAAAAAAACACATACTGAGTCGGATGTAGCTTCCTGCTTTGGAACAATCAAGGTGCAAACATAAAAGATGCCTTTCTTCTGCAAAATTGAACCAAAAAATAGTTTAGAGTCCATTAGTTTCCGCTGAATATTACTACCAAAAGGAAAACAAATGGAAGTTGGCTAAGCATTTATCTGTGGAAGAGAGGAGAGAGAGAGAGAAGAAGAAGCTCTAAGTGGCTGGCAAAGCCACAGGTTGAACTCACCAAAGACCCAGCAAGAACCCCACATGTCTCAAGATTGCGAGTAGTATTAGCTTTCGCCAGCCGCATAAATTCGTCCATCATTTTTGTGGACTGGGGCAAAGACAACGACAAATCATGATGAGCCTAAACACTCCAAAAAGTACAAAATAAACAATTAAAAAAACATAAGCGGCAGACACTAAATCGACACTCTGAAATCGGATCGATTGTTCACTACACATAGCCAAGACAAACATCAACCACACCAACCAAAGCCAAGCACTGTGGACAAAGTTGCAGGCGCCTACAATGTGTAAATGCTTGGGCCCCTTGGACAAATCACCGTTAAAATCTTGTGCTGCTCCAGGACGAGGATCCGCTACCAGGTCAGATGACAACTGAGTTTGAGAGTGGTCATGTACATCATGGACAGCATGCACCGTCTGTACAGAAGCGGCGATAGGAGGTGGCGAGGGCTGCCTGAGCAATGTCATTGTAGGGGCTACATCGACTGTGACGGATGATTGAGAGCCAGACCAAAGTGCCGGATCTGATAAAGACTCCAAAGCGGCAACAGTTGAAGACACATTTGTAGTAGGCACACTTGTAGACGCAGCTGGGAATTGAGCAGGAACATTCCAATCCTGGATGAAGCTTCACCCCAAGCGCCCATCATGGCAAACATCAGAAAGGCTACCTTTCCAGATACTCAATATTGATACGCAATACCACCAATTGTATTCCTTGGCCAACATCTGCTAAGAATGGAACCTACAGAATAACTAATTCAAGGCTACGCACAGTCATAAACCTGCTTCAAAACAGATTCACAACCCAGCGCGGTATACAACAGTCTATGTGACAAACCTTGGTAGTTCAATCGGTGTAGCATCAACATAGCTTGGGTATTGCACCTGTAAATTTACAATGAGATAAATAGCATCACTCGATGTTATCTTTGAAGTCCCTGATAACTTACATCTAATGAAAATAAAACCTCAAATCACAACATTCACTCAGCCTTGAAATCGCTCAACTTATTCCATACCCTTAGAGGTGCCGGCTCCCTTCGTGGTCGCTGCGTACTTGGTCCAAGGATAGAATGCCTGGAAAGAGTTTCTTCCGTAGGTCTTGGAATGTTCAGGGATCTGCAAGTTCAAGATAAACTTCAAAATCACAATCAAGCAATACTACTTGCTTTAGAAATGCTGTATGACAGGAGAAAATACACTTCTCTGAGTTAACGATTAATTGCGAGAAAAGTTACAAATGCAATTAAATCCGCAGTAATCATGATAACAATGATGTGGGTGCTTTGGTTAAAAGAAGCTCATTCAGAAGCTAAAACGGCTGCTACCAAATTCATTCAAAACTCATATCATTGCTACAACTCGCAAGAAGAGTTACTCACAAAGCTTTAAGTTGGCTTTCCAGATAAGTACTATTGTAAGACGGTCCTGGCGGATTATATGCAGGTGCTGGAGCACCGTAAACCGGAACTTGGGCTCGAGTTCCATTGCCACCAAACTGCAATCAATAAAGTGTTCAAGGTGATTCAGCTTACTCTTAACTACCTGTTTCAAAAACTAGTGAAAAGATCTTTCTCATGAAGATGGGAAATGCAGATAGAAGTGCAGATTTTATGTCATGAAGCTCGCAAAACACACAAACACAGACCATTAGTTCAAACAGCAGATACAGCACGCAAATGTATTCAACATACCGTATCTTGATTTACTCCGGAGAAGGTCTGGTTCCTATTGTAAGAACCGCCTGTGATAGGCTGCCGTGTTCTGTTGTCATAGGATTCGCTATGGGAAGGCAACTTATGTGAGGGAATGTCATATGAAAAAGCGGTGTTGTGGGAAGGAGTATCATAATGAGAAGGAGTACTGTATGAAGAAGGTAGGCTATATGAAGATCCCCTGGGCTTAAGAAGAGAATTGTTGTACTGCTCGACTTGCTTCTGAACTCCAGGCTTCAGCCTTTCAAGCTCCGTCACAACATCTATCAATCTCTGCAGTTCCCGACAACAAAAGAGAATTCCTATAAACCCTTGAAGGAACCTAGGCACTGCACACGTTACAACTGATATTTTCGTCCTACTAGCTTTATAAGTATCTCATGTTAACACCCGTCTGCCATATTTCAAAACAAGTCGACTTATCAACCGATCGCGAAAAGGATTGCTAAACTCACTTTCCTGTAATCAACAAATTCCCTTGAATACAACCGACACTCGCGATGTTCGGGTATGGTCTCAGAAACCAAGCTGCACACAAAAGCTGTCAATTCAACAATTCTTCGTGATATGTACTGGCAAGGTATTAACTACTCTAAAAATCGCTCAACAACGCAGCTGGGGGCCGCGATCCTAACGCTGTCGCTTTCTGAAACCAACTGCAAAGCTAGACCCGCAAATTCAAAATAATGATAACCTTCAGATCAAAATAAAAATAAAAATAATCCATTTCCAATTCTCAAATTTCAAATCACTTGCTAAACTGGACAAACACGCAATTCACCTGGAAAATCGAAGCAGAAGAATGTAGTAATCGATAGTATTCCCCTCATCGCGAAAAATTCGAGCCTGAAACCCATCCAATTCAGCCCCGAATAAACTAAACACCGCGAACCTTCTTCAAATAAAAACAACAAATACCCTAATTTTTCAACTGAGAACCATCACGCTGCTCCAAAAACAGGCGATCCGATCCGGCACCTGCTTCAGAAGATTATCTGCCGTCCGGTAATAATACTTTAATGGCAGTCGATTGTCCACATCCACCTTCTTCGTCCTCTGCGCAATATTCAGAGTGCCCTCCATTGTGACCACTCCCGCCCTCACAGAAGACGCAATATACAGCAACCCCAGAAAAAACCCAACATGCCAAAGCACTGTAGCGTCACCCGCGTCTGGTTCGACACATAAATTGAGCCTGCGTATCACTCCTACAATCGCAGCATCGCCATAACCAGGCGCACAATCGCCAAACAGGGGCATGCGAAACCCTAACACTCTTTCCCGGCAATGATCCCGACTGGATGAGTTCTCAACCCAGTTCCGTTCCGAGCCTAAGGCTCGGTCCTGGTGGCTGGGAGTCGTTTCCATTGGTGTGAACCTGAGGCTCGGACCGAGCCTGCAGGTTCGTTAGAAAGACAAATTATTGGTGTTATTCCTGTTGAGAATGTTTAGAAAGATACAAGAGTAATAGTAAGTAATACACACACACAAGAGTAGTAGTAAGTCATACACACAAGAAGGTTTCTAAAAAGAGAGCTTCACACATAAAAATCTATTGATTTGATTGTGTCTCGTATACAAGAAGAGAAAGGGGAGAGGATAAATAATACTTCTCTACTAGATTCTAAATACTATAGCTATAGTATTTACTGTAGTCTATAGTAAATATTTTAGAGAGCGCTGCTACATTTAATGATCTCAACACTCCTCCTTGCTCATCATAATATTTACATAATATAAAATTTGTATAGAATTAAGATCTGTACTTTTCTGCGATCTTGCAAGATCAACAATTGTTGCCTCATTAAAACCTTATCTAAGAAAACCTTATTGTATTTAAGGACAAAACCATAGATGAAAGAAAAAAGAGTACAACATCATTTTCTTTAATTATTTAAAGAACTCATTAACTTTCTTATTCAAGAAAAGCAAGTCGTCGCATACCAATGCCATAAGTAAGTCGATGATGGTTGCACAATGGAAGAGCTTTGGTGAAGAGATCAGCAAGGTTATTTGTAGATTCAATTTTCTTAATTATAAGTGCTTGATTAGTAATCAAGTCGTGATTATAACTAAAATACTTTGAATCAATATGCTTTGTCTTGTTGCCTTTAATGAAACCAACTTGCATATGTGCAATACAAGCACTATTATCTTCATGCAAGATAGTTGGAGAATTATCATATGAAAATCCATAGGTTGTTTGAATGAAGTTATCAATTGATCACAACCAAATACATTCTTGAGATACTTCATGTAAGTGTCACAAATTTTGAATATTGATTGAAAATCTAAACAAGAAGTTCAAGAAGAATCGACAAAAACTAGATTAATCAAATGAGTACAAGAACAACACTAGAGTGGTGAGCTAGAACTCCAAGAAGTGTGTTGTCGAGACTGAGGATCCCTTCAGTCTCGGCTCCTATATATACTACAAGCTAAGAAGCTTCTCAAGTAGCTTCCATAAACTAGGAAGCTTTTTTAGCAGCGTCTATGAATTATGAAGCTTCTCAAGCAGCTTCCACAAGCTAAGAAGCTTCTCAAGCAACTTCCACGAGCTTGAAAACTTCTCAAGTAGCTTCTCTAAACTACAAAGCTTCTCTAAAATCTTCTAGAATCTTCTACAACTTCTTAGTGTATGTCCTTGACATCACCCCCCCCCTCCCTTTAGCTTCGAGGTCTCCAAGAAGCACTCCTATTGCGAGTCAGTACCAACAAAAGAAGTTGAAATTTTTTGTCCCATAGTATCTGCAATATACTCCAATTGTTGTTCACGTGGCAAGTAATTTATTGGTCCTTGTAACCAACGATAATGTCCTATGCCTTCGATTTTTGATCAGACATAAACTTCCGTGTCTTCATTGTGAAAATGCCCTCCAAACACTCCTTTTAGAAGATCTTCGTAGGTAGGTGCTATTTCAAAGACAATCACTAGCAACTTGTTACTAGGTATCTTCCATCGTCTTCATGGTATAAGCGGTTCTTCATCTCGGAGTCATCTTTGTGAAATACTCAATTGAGAGGATATGACTGGTATGGTATCTATCTCTTGGTTATCCATATTAAACCGAAAAAAAACAAGCATTAAACATAAAAGAATGGACTTAGGTTATATATTTATAGTCTCTAACTATGTCTTTTAGAAGTTCCTTCTTTCCCTTCTTTGTAAGGCCGAGGATTAAGAGGCTTCAAGGAGAAGAAATTTCACTGAAAAACTTTCATCGAAAGCGCTTAGTTTTTTGAAGATAGCATCGATGAAACTCTTGTACCTTTTACAATGCATTAATAAGATTTTTCGATGGTTTTTATGTGCGCTCATTGATATTATAGTCGCTCCAATGCACTAGGTACTTCAATTTTTCCCACTTACGCCACAAATCTAGTACCTTTTCCACCTTGTATTCCTTGTGGTTCTCAATTTCAATATTAGGTGGCGGACATTGCACTCTTCTAAGAAAAGACGACTCTCGATAAGGCTCCAATAAAGAAACATAAAAGATTGGGTGTACCTTCATAACAGCTGGTAATCCCAAATGGTATGCCACTAGATTGATTTGCTTCTGGATGACAAATGGTCCCAATCTCCGGTAGTCCAACTTATCACATGGCCACTTGGTTTTGATATTCTATCGAAGCAGCCATAGTTTATCTCCAATTTTGAAAGTAGGTGTTTGATTCCAAAATTTATCTATGGACGCCTTGTAAGCTTCTTGGGCAATTTGCAATTGAAGCTTCAACGTAGTTTGAAGCTTCGATAGTTGTTTTACAAATCCTTTAGTTGTCAAATTGTTATTGGTTGACGGACTCAATAAATCAAGCTTCAGATGATATCCATAGTTGGAAAAGAATAGTGTTTGTTGAGTCGATGCATGAAGGGTGTTGTTATATGCAAACTCGGCTAACAATAGATATGTAGTCCAATCATTTTGCTGATAGTTGATACTACATCATAAATATTGCTCCAAAATTTGATTCATGCATTCCGTTTGGCCGTTAGTTTGAGCATAGAAAGCCGAAGAAAGCTTGATATCCACCTTCAATATCTCAAAGAGAGATCTCCAAAACTTTGATACGAATTGGATTCATCAATCCGACACAATATCATCTAGTAAACTATGATATCGATATACACTATCAAGGAAGAGCCTTGCTGTATCTTTGCTTCACGATGTTTTCTTGCAAGGGACAAAGTGAGCCATTTTTGTAAACTGATCTACTACAACAAAGATGCTATTAAATGAATTTGATGGCGACAGGTCCGTAATGAAGTCCATGGAAACTCAAGACCATGGCCAACGTGGAATAAGCAATGACTAAAGAAGATCATAAAGACGATGCAAAGGATTCTTGAATCTTGAACAAATATCACAAGAGAGGACAAAATCCTTGACATCCTTCCACATTTAGAGCCACCAAAAATCTCGAGAAATAAGTTCGAAGGTCTTATTGAATCCAAAATGTCCCACAGCTAGAAAGTCGTGTCGAGATTAAAAAACTTGGAGTCGTGCTAGTTCCTTTGGAATATACAATAGCTCCTCAAAGTATAAAAGATCTTTCACCTTGAAATTGTCATTATTGACACGTTACATGATATCGAGGGCTACAGAATCTCCAATAGTCGTGGTACGTATCTAGTTGAGGAAGTCAGCATCAATTGGCACTATAGCAGAGCAAAGCCTGAATTATTGTGACTTCAACAATGTTGTATACTGTTGATCAAACGTTGCTTCTCTAGCGTTTGGCGCTAAATATGATCTCCTTGATAATGCATCAGATAGACCTTGTTGCTTCCTAAGCCGATAAATAATAACAAAGTCAAACTTGAAGAGCAACATATTCCATCAAGCTTGATAATGATTTAGAATCCAAGCCGACATGAAGTACTCCAAATTCTTGTGATCCGTGTATACGATCACCAGATGCATAGCTCCTTTGAGAAAGTGACGCCACTCTTAGAAAGAATCTGCTATGGTAAGAAGTTCTTTATCATAGATCTCATTGTTGATCTTGGTAGTAGAAAACTTTCGAGAGTAGAACGCAACCGGATGAAGCTTCTCATTTGTGCCTATCTGCAAAGTACAGCTCCCATAGAAAAATCTGAAGCATTGGTTTCCAAATAGAAGGCCTTTGCAAAGTCTGAATGTACTAAGATTTGAGCTGTAGTAAATGGAGTCTTAAGATCTTAACACGCTTTTTCCGCTAGAGGTCTCTATTCGAGCTTGTCTTTCTATGTCAATCAAGTGAGCGAAGCAACAACTTGAGAATAATTCTTGATGAAGATCCAATAGAAGTTAACAAAGCCAAGAAAGCATTGTACATCTCTAATCATCTTTGGAACTTCCCATGACATGATTGCTTCTACCTTCCTAGGGTCTATCTTCAAGCCTTCCGTAGTTGCAATGAATCCCAAAAATTCCATCTCAGTTTGGTAAAACAAGCACTTCTCCAACTTGGCATAAAGTCCTTACTCGCAAAGTTTTTCAAGGACCAAACGAACGTATTTTTCATGCTCTTCTATGTTCTTCAAAAATATCAAAATATCATCTAGATAGATGTCAATAAAATCGTCAAGGTGCTCCCAAAAGATGTCATTCATTATATGTTGAAAGACCGTTGTAGCATTGGTAAGACTGAAAGGCATGACATTATATTCAAAATGGCCATACCTTGTACGAAAAGCTATCTTCCATTCATCTCCTTCCTTGATTTGCACGAGATTGTAAGCTCTCCTTAGATCAATCTTTGTAAAGATCCTTGTATGCCTAAGTTGCTCTAGAGGACTTGATATCAAGGGTAATGGATAACGATTCTTCTTTGTTACCTTTTTGAGACCTCGATAATCCACGTAAATCCGTAGTAAGCCATCTTTGTTCTTCACAAATTAGATTGGAGCCCCAATTGGCAACTTCGAATGACGAATGAAGTTCTTGACTAGATTCTCGTCAATGTACTTCTGCAACTCCGCTAACTCTGTCTGCAACAAATTGTAGATTAGGCCAAAAGATGGTTGTGCTCCTTCCTACAAGTCTATGGCACAATCGTATAGTCGATGCTTCGGTAGCATGTTGGCATTCTTCTTTTCAAACACGTCTTCAAAATCCTTATATTACTCCAATATATTTGCCGTTGAAATCTTCTCTTTGCTAGTTGAAGTCACATAAATGACAAATGATATGCCTTCCTTGGATGATGTTACAAATGCTCTTGCTCCAATAAATAAGGATTTTTTTGATTTGGGATCTTCTAACAAGCTTACTCTCGAAATGTTCTATAGGAAATGTCATCCTTCATAACCTCCAATCTATGGATGGGTTATGCCTTTCTAAGTAAGAAAGACCAAGAATAATAGGGTTTGACAGGATTGTAATAATATTGAAAATAATATAACTACTATGGTCTTTAAACATCACCTCTATAGGCTTTGATTTATGGGTGACACTACTAGACAATAAAGATCGTCCATCTATTACTTCTATGTGAATGGATTTAGATTTTTATACTAGAAGAATCTTATGATGCTTAAAAAATTCTTTGTTTAAAAAGCAAGCTAATACTCCTGAATTTAATAATGCTAAGGTTTTTAGTTTCTAAGGGCCAAAAGATAGAGGAATGGTAAAGCAATGGGCAGGCTGAGCGGAAAGAGAGGAACTTGATTATTGTTGTGGTATTGAATTGTCCAGCCGCAGAATCCGTATTGTGGCTAGGCATCTTCGTTTTCTTGAACAAACATGCCTTTGGTCATAACAATGCATCAATTTTGCTTCTTGGGACAGTTTTTAGCTCTCTAGCCTTCTTCACCGCGATACAAGCATAGTCCTTCTTCCAAATGCTATTTTTTTTCTTCTAGAGTTAGGAATTTGATACGTACCACGTTAATTTGCATGTCTTCCATATTTGAATGTGAATTCATGCTGCTTGCTGACATGGTTGGAGTGTGGCGAGCCATACGTTGTCTTGAGCATTGGTCTTGGTGACATTGGAATAGGCAGTTATTGTACTTCACAATTTGGCTAATGGCTGCGTTGAGCATTTGCGGATCAAGAAGAGACAATAACAAATCCTTCACGTGATCCCTCTGTAAGATAGCGTTCGGGTTATAAAGCTGTTATTAATCTAATTTGCTTGACAAAACTTTAAAACTTGGAATGCATACCATCAAAATTGTCTAGAAGGCTAATTTGGGGCTCCTTTCATTGTAAGACCAACGGTCCTTATTGAACTAGAGGCAAAGCTGTTTTCTTAGTGCTAAAGCTTGAGGCTAGTGAATCCTTGATTGTACCATCCCGGATGCTCCATCATTATGAAGTTTTGCAATGAATCCTTCAATCTCTACAATTCTTTGTAATAACGTAACAAGAGCATTCATAATCGTATCCAACTTGGACTCCGAACTTTCAATCATACTAATATCTTGACCTCCGGCCATTCTAAAAGAAGGAAAGAAATGACTCTCTCAAAAGGCAGTATTGGTTTAGAGGAGGGTACTCCGCAACCTCTAAAATGCCTTAAAATCTTCAAGAAGAGGAATAATCCACTCTCTCCAAGAAAAATAAGACTCTAATATTATAATAGAAGAAATATCAGTTTAAAGGAGGATAATTTGCAACCTTTAAAATACCAGCACCTTCAAGTAGAGGCATAATCCGCCCTCTAATAAGAAGGAACTGGCTCTGATATGAAAGATGAGTGTAGACTTGACATACTGTCACGAATCTTGAATATTGACTGTAAATCTAAACAAGAAGCTTAAGAAGAATCGATAAGAACTAAATTAATCAGATGAGTACAACAACAACACTAGAGAGGTGAGCTAGAGCTCCAAGAGGTGTGTTGTCAAGACTGAGGATCCCCTCAATCTCGGCTTCTATACATACTACAAATTAGGAAGCTTCTCAAGTAGCTTCCATAAACTAAGAAGCTCCTCAAGCAGCTTCTACGAGTTATGAAGCTTCTCAAGTAGCTTCCACAAGCTTGAAAACTTCTCAAGTAGCTTCTACAAACTACAAAGCTTCTCTAGAATCTTCTAGAATCTTCTACAACTTCCTAATGTATGTCCTTGACAGTAAGGCAATAATTTTTGCATGGTTCGATGAAGTTGCAGTTATTTTTTGTTTATATGATTTCCATGATATTGCAGCTCCATATCTTAAAAATACATATCCCATTTGAGATTTAGTTGTTGCAGTATTAGATTTATATCTTGCATCACAATATCCAACCAATTTTGGATTTGCAGATTGTGTGTAGTATAATCCCAAGTCTTCAGTACCTTTTAAATAACATAATAAATATTTGATACTATTCTAATGTCGTAGTGTTAGATGTGTACTATGTCTTGCAAGAACACTAACTGCAAATGCAATATTTGGTCTTGTAGATGTAGCTAAATACAAAAGTGCTCTAACCGTTGTGAGATATGGATATTGATCTCCCAATATTTCCTCCTCTTCCTCGCATAGATGATATTGATCATGATCATCACAACCATGTCCAACCATTGGTGTGGACAATGAATAAGAATCAATCATATTAAATCTTCGCAAGATTCGTCTAATATACGTCAGTTGGTAGAGAAAAATGGTACCATCTGTTAGATGCATAATCTGAAGACCAATGTAGAAAGTTATTTTTCCTAGCATTTTCATCTCAAATTCATGTATAAGTAGGTTAGTAGTTATAACACATGCAGATGTAGTGCCCACTAGGTTAAGATCATCAACATATACAGTGATGATCACAAAACCAGTTTTATTTTGTTTGATAAACAAACAAGGAATTAGTGGATCACTTACAAACTTATTTGTAATTAAATAATCTTCAAGACGTTGATATGACAAGCATCCGAATTTTTTTAAATTATACAAGGCCTTACATAATTTAATACCATGATATTGTCCTGGAGCGGGTCTATTTGAAGTTCATGTTTCTAAGCCAGGTGAAACTTTCATATAAATATTTGCATCAAGAGAACCATATAGATATGCAGTTATTACATCCATCAGATGTATCTCAAGGGTGGCATGAATTATCATTCCAATAATATATCGAAATATAATTGAATCCATGACTACAGAATATGTGGATTCATAATCAATGCCAAATCATTGAGTAAATCCTTGAGCAAGAAGACGAGCTTTATAGAGGGTTATTTGACCATGAGCATCTTGCTTGCATATTAATACCATCTTATATCCTACAAGGCGAGATATAAGAGTGTTTATAATTGAACCAAAGACTTTTTTCTTACGCAAAGAGACATACTTCTCTTTAATAGTAGTTTTTTATTTTAATCAATCAGAGCAACGCATTGCTTCCTCGATGGTTTGAGATTCAAGATCATTTTCCTTGCTAAAAAGGGTTTTTATAATCATATATGCAAATTATTCATCTACTGTAATAGATGGTATGTCCCAAATATCATCTATAGCACAATACATAATAGATAATTCTTTACTCAATTTGTTCTTATTCCTTCTAATTCCAAGATTATTTTTCATAGGAATTGAAGGTACACATGCATGGATATATCATTATGAATTGGTAGCCCATAGAATGAGTGGCAATTTCTTGAGAAATAATACCAGGATTAGTCAATATTATAGCTTTCTTCTTATATGGTTGCTTTTTTAGTCCATGAGTTCTTTTAGTTGTTGTTGTTATAACTTGAGGTATTGTAGTCAATGGCACTGCAATCTGATCAGGTGCATTTTGAGCCTCATTAATAGGAACTCTTGTAATTCTAGATGCATCATTGAAGCCATCAAGTATTTCATCTGCGATCCGTTTTAGATGCAAAATCTTAGCAACTTCAGTTTCTACCAAAGATATCCTAGGATCGAGATTCATTGTAAACATTTCTAGTGCTTTAAATACAAGTACTTTATTTCTTTGTTGATTGGATATTCTTCTTTAAAGAGATGGGAATACACTTTCTTCAAAATGACAATTTTGTAAATGTGCACGTAATAATGTGCTACTTGATGGATCAACAATACAAATAATGCTTGGTGAATCAAAACCAATATATATGCCTTCTTGTTGATAAACTCCAATAGTACGCCATTGAAGTTGTGATACTAGAATCCAAGCACGGCAATTAAATACTCATAAGTAAGATACATTTGGAATACGACCCAAAATGAGCTCATGTAGTGAAACAATTTCAAGAGAAGAAGGGCGGAGGCGTATTAATGCTACAGCATGTAAAACTGCATGATCTCACATAGATGCAAGTAAATTTGCATGAAGAAAGAATGGCCACATAATAAATTGTATACGCTTTATAAATGACTCTGCAAGTCCATTTTGAGTATGTTCATATGGAACACAATATGACAACTCAATTCCTATTGCAGTACAATAGTCTTCAAAAAACTTTGATGCAAATTCTTTTGCATTATCCATACATAATGTTTTTATAGGATAATTAAGAAAATGTGCCCAAAAATGAATAAGCATAGATATAAGATTGGCAAACACCATGTTTTGAGTTGATAATAATGAAGCATATGATTGTTTACTTGATGTATCAATAAGGACCAAAAAATAACAAAATCATCCTGATATTGGATTAATAGGACTACAAATATCACCATACAATCTTTCAAGTATTGGTGGTAATTCTTGTGGGAGTTTTCAAATTGAAGGCCAAGTAATCATTTTACCTTGCACGCATGCACGACATAATTCCATAGAGTCTACATCCGCATGCTTTAAATTATGTTTAGTTATACATGGAATAATCTTTCTAAATAATGTAGTTCTTGGATGTCCCAATCATCCATGCTAGAGAGAAACACGACTCTTTGTGATAGATGATGTAAAATTAAATATAATGGGAGGCCGAATCATAATTTGATATGAACCATTTTTTGTAGCAAATACTTTTTCAACAACTTTATGGTTCTTCGTAAGAACCAAAACCTCTTTTCAATTTAAAATGGTAGTCAAGAGGTGATAACCATTAATACACACATTTTGGTAGTTGATCAAACTCCGAGATGTTGAGGGTACAAACATCGTATATTTACATTTTATGATGGAACCTATAGGTAATTTTACCATCATTGTGCCTTCTTCGAAATAAAACGCATTTGTTCCAACCATGGTCATCATATTTTTAGTTTGCCAAGTTGAAGATTTTTCAATAAAAAATCGTATATCTTGTAAGATAGTATGTGTTGTTGCAGAATCAATGAGCGCATCATTTGATTCATCATTAGAGGTTTTGTCATTCATATATGCCTTTAAGTCATCAACACCAATTGAATCCATCAACACATCCATGGTATGAACTTCATGAGGTTCAACTCATAGTTTCTTATTTTTTTGGAATATTTTAACAAAATATTTTGAAGTATGGCACGCATGTGCTAAATGTCCAATCATTCCACACTTATGACAAGAATGCATCTCTAATTTCTATTTTCTACTATAATTAATAGTAGAACGTTTATTCTTTTTATATGGGTAGAAATGGTCATGACTACAACTACTCTGATATTGATGAGCACGTTTTCCATGTTTATATTATTTTTTCTTAGACTTTGAAATATTAAGTGCATGAGATTCTAGAACTGTAGTTCCAGTAGGACAAGCTTCTGCATTGCACAAGAATAACTCATTTTGTTTCTTCACAAGAAGTAAATAGGACATGAGATCAGAATAACTCTAAAATTTCATATTCTTGTATTGTTGTGCAAGTACAGCAGATACAGGAGAAAATATAGAGAGAATTTTTTCAATCATTTCTTCTTCAGTGATGCTTTGTGCACATAATCGTAATTGTGAGACAATACTATATATTTCACTATTGAAAGCATTTAAATTTGGAAAATCTTAGATACATAAATGTGTCCAATTATGACATGCACATGGAAGAAAAATAGCCTTCTGATGATCAAACTTAGATTTAAGATTCTTCCAAAGTTCAATAAGATCTTCTATTTTTAAGTATTGATGTTGTAATGCAGGTATAAGATGGCAACGAAGGAAAAGAAGTGCTTTCCAACAAACAGCAAGAGGAATAGAAATACTTATTATAGGAGATTCTTCAAACATAATGGCATCCAAGAGTTGTTCTACAAATAAATTTGCTTTTGCCATTTTTGCCCATAATAAATAATTATTTCCATCCACAATCAATGGTAGAAATAAAAGAGCTTGAAAATGTTGGGATGCACTGATAATAGTTGGAACTATAGTAGAAGCAGTTGAAGATATTGAAGCACTCATTATAAAAAAATCTGTAAAAAAAATACAAGATCAAGTAGAAGAGTTGAATAAAACGTACCTTAAAATATAAAGTCAAATAAAATGATAAATTTGAACTTGAAAAATAAAAATATTATTATTTTTTATTATTATTTTTTTATTTTTATTTTTTTTAGAAGAGATTGTCGATTAAGGTAGAAAAACAACAGTAGGACTGCAGCAATAAGCAATGGCGGGCTGCAGTGGTAGGGCGACAGGTTGGCAATGACGACAACGACAGGTACCAACGACGGCAAGGTGGGTGACAGCGGTAAGGCGGTAGGTAGACAATGGTGGCGGGCAGCAATGACAACGGTTGGCAACAGCGATAGTAAGGTGGGCAGCAGCAGCAGCAGCGTCAGTGGCGGCAACGTCAAAGTCAGCGACAACAGCGAGTTTGGCGACAATTTGGTGGTAGCTTGGCGGCAAGCGCGGGATGCAGTAAGGAGTAAGCTAGGATGAAGTTGGGCTATATCAAGTATTCTAAGCAAGTATTCTAAGCAAGCATGGCAGAGAGTGGAACAAGTGCTCTAAGCAAGCAACTAATGTGTGAAGGGCCAACTAGAAGAGCAGCAAGATCATGAGATAAACACTGAGCAAGAGTAACAATAGGTTTGAAGAGTCAAGACTAGAGCAAAAAAAATTATGATAGTGTGTAGAAGAGAATCGATTTGATAACGTGTTGTGAATGTTTAAAAAGACACAAGAGTAATAGTAAGTAATACTTACATACAAGAGTAGTAGTTAGTGACAAGGACAAAAATATGATTAAAAAAAATAAACAAGTGAGACTACTCTTCAAGAAAGATGACAAAATAGAAATAACTTGATATGTATATTCAGAAAGAAATTGGAATGGCTATTGCCAAAAGCCAAGAAAACTAGAGACCCTTGAAACTAGATTAGAAGCAAGAAAGGAGTTGACAAGAGTGAAGAAGACTTCACTCTTGTCTCTATATATACTATCTAAGTAGGGGCTATATGGCGATATTCTATAGGACCTCCAATATGTGTTGACTTTGTAGGAGACATGCCTTGACTTATAAGGCAAGTTTTTCTATGTGTGGACCACATAGTTACCTTGGTCTTCAAGCTAACAATATGTGTGGTACATGGCCAACTTGTTGACCATGTTTTTAATCCAAAAAGTCAATTAAAGACACCAATAAAGTCAAAGCAATAAATATGAAGCTTTTATGAAGCTGTTATAGCAAATATTATAGAATTAACTTACTTTTACTTACTTTTACTTACTTCTATCTATTTATACATGTAATTTTTGACTTACATGCATATATCCATGACATTACCCTCTCTTCTAGGGACGAGTTCCACGAGGAGCAGTCATCATATGTTGAAAAAATCTATGATGCAACAAATTATATTCGCCACATACTCTGATCTTTGTTCTCTTCGAAGATGATTAATAGGATCTCTCAACCACTGGTAGTGTCCCATACCAGGGCAGGAAGACCATAAAATTATTTGATTGTTATTGAGGCCTTCATAACTTCTTTCAAATAAAATATTTAAAACATTGTCAAGAGTTGTTTCTACCTCTAGTAAAATTACCAAACATTGGGAGTTCCTTCCAAGGTCGTGATACCAAATGCATTGTATCTCGCCATCTATTCGAGGAAGAACATGTCATTTTTGAAGATCTTCATCTTGATTGTGTCATCTTAAAGGTTGTGAAAATCATAATCTCTCGTCCAATAGGTCAGCAAACAAAGGCTCTTGAGCCAAATCCCCTGGTTGTTGGTTCTCCATCTCCTCAGCATCACAACTACAAAGAAGCTACAAACAAGGATTGAAAGTAGAATGTTATCTTACTTAGATCTTGTTTCTTGTATAAAGAATGTTTTCATCTTGATTTTGATGGATATCATCGATGAAAAGCCTCCACCACCTTTGCTGCATTTGTAAGATTCTTTACTAGCTTACATGTGCGTTCACTAATATCATATCCACGCCAATGGATAAGATATTCTAATTTATTTCAGCACCGCCTTGAATCTAAGACTTCTTCTACTTCAAACTCTTCATTATTGTCGACTTCTATAGGAGGAAGTAGAGCTTGTCTTCTTCTTGGTATGTCCACTGTCTTGTATGGTTCAAGAAGAGATATGTCGAATACTGGATGGATTTTCATTGACTCCGATACCTGTAAATAATATGCAACTAGATTGATTTGTATAAAAATAGAAAATGGTCTAAGCCTTTTATAGTCCAACTTGTCACAAAGACGAGTGGTCTTGATATTGCGACAAAGTAACCATACCTTATCACCCTTGTGAAATGGACATGAACCATAATTAGCAAAGAAAGGTGTTTGTTTTGTAGAAGAATGTACCGTGTTATTGTAAGCAAACTTTGCCAATAGCAAAAGAGTTGTCCAATCATCTTGTTGGTAGTTAATAGTACATCTTAAATACTACTCCAAAACTTGATTAACACACTCCATTTGTCCATCAGTTTCAAGTTGAAATATCGAAGATAATTTTATATCCACTTTAAAATCTTGAAAAGAATCTGCCAAAATCTTCATACAAATTGACTTCCCCTATCTGATATAATATCCTTGGGTAATCCATAATAGCGATAGATATTGTCAAGAAAGAACTTAGCTATTTCTTCACCAGTGACAGATTTTGTATATGGTACAAAATAAGCCATCTTGGTAAAACGACCTACTATCACAAATATAGAGTCATAAGAACCTAAGATTAGAAGATCCGTGATGAAATCCATAAAAATAAAAGACCATGGTTGTTTTGGAATGAGTAATGGCTGAAGAAGTCCGTAAGGTCGATGACGAGGAGTTTTTGATCTTGAGCAAACATCACAAGATTGTACAAAAACTTTCAGTACTTTTCACATTTGTGGCTACCAAAAGTCCTCAGATATTAATTCTAATGTTTTTTTGTACCCAAAATGTCTTACTGTTGGAAAGTCATGATGAGCTTGAAGAACACGTAATCGAGCTTCACCTTTTGGAATATATAAGCATCTCTCAAAATATAATAGATTCTTCTTGAATTCAAACTTAGAAGTATCATGAGACTTTGAAGGATTTCCCTAGATATCATAAATAAGAGAATCAAAAGACATACTTGACTGAACTTGCTTAATGAAAGTTGAATCAATAGTTAGTTTTGATTTCATTGCTTGAAGATGAAGATGCTTTGGCTTCAAGAGAATTATCCATTATTAATCGAAAGTTATATTTCTTTCCTTTGATGTAAGGTAAGTTTGTCTAGAGAGTGCATCTGACAAACCTTGTTGTTTTCCTGATCGATAAGTGATCTTGAATTCAAATCTTGACAAAGACGTACTCCAATGGACTTGAGAATGATTCAAAACATGTACTGACATAAAATATTCAAGGTTCTTATGATTCGTATATACTGTGATTGGGCTAGAAGCACCTTCTAGTTAATAGCGCCATTCTTGAAACAAATCCACGATTGCAAGAATTCTTTATTGTAGATCTTGTAGTTGATCTCGATTGCTAAAAATTTTCAAGAATGAAAAGCTATTGAATGAAGTTTATGATTTGTTCCCATTTGTGACAATACGGCACCCAAAGCAAAGTTTGGTGCATTTGTTTCCATAAAAAATGGCTTAGAAAAATGGATGCGATAGAAGATTTGTGCAGAAACAAAGGCTGTCTTCAAAGCTTCAAATGCTACTTCTGCTTTTTGATTCCATTGAAGTTTGTCTTTACAAGTCAAACATATAAGTGGAGCTCCAACTTGAGAGAAGACTTTGATGAAGATCCGATAGTAGTTGGCAAATTCCAAAAAGCATTGGACATCTCTTACCATTATTAGGATCTTTCAATCCATAATAGTTTGAACTTTCTTAGGATCCATCATAAGTCCATCATTTGAAATGATGTATCCTAAGAAGTCAACATGAGTAATGTGAAATATACACTTTTCTATCTTGGCATAAAATCCCGCATCTCTTAATTTTTGTAATACATGACGAATATGAAGTTCATGTTCTTCTATATTCTTAGAATAGATTAAGATGTTGTTTAGATAACAAACAACAAAATCATGTAAAAACTCCTGAAAGACATCATTTATTAGATGTTGAAATACTATTGGTGCATTTATAAGTCCAAAAGGCATGACGTTGTATTCAAAATGTCCATACCTTGTTCGAAATGCAATCTTCCATTCATCTCCTTCTTTAATGCGTACCAGATTGTATGCTCCTGATAGATCTATTTTTGTATAGATCTTAGCTTGATTCAATTAATCAAGGAGTCTAGATATCAAAGATAGCGGGTACATGTTTTTGATAGTGATTTTGTTGAGTCTTTGATAATCAACACACATCCACAATAATCCATCTTTTTTCTTCGCAAATAAAATTGATGCTCTTGCTAGAGATTTGGAATGGAGTATGAAATTTTTGGCTAGATTCTCTTCAATATACTCCTTGAGTTCAACCAACTCATTTTGAGATAAATTGTAGATTGGTCCAAATGGCAGTTGTGCTCATTTTTTAAGGTCAATTGAGCAGTCATAAGAACGATATTCTGAAAAAGCATCCGCATTCTTCTTCTCAAATATATCTTGAAAATCTTGATATTGGCTTGGAATGCAACTTGAAGTCTTTCCACCAATAGAAACAGACGTGGTGTAAATGACACAAGGTCTTTTTTCTTTTGTAGCATACAAGAAAGCTCTTGTACCTACAAATATAGGTTTAATTATATTAGACTTATGACTTTTTACTTGATTAACTATCTTTTTAGTTATACTTTCAAAAAATTCAAGACTATTAGAAGTTCAATCTATTTTAGAGTTATTTTTTTCTAGCCATGATAAACATAAAATGACTGGATTAGAAAGAGATCTAATGATATTAAATATTACAAAGCTACTATGACCATTAGTTGCTATTTCTATAGGAAAGATTTCATGAATAATATCTCTTGAAGACAACGGACGACCATCTATGACTTCTATATGAACAAGTTTAGTTTTCTTCACTAAAAATATAATATGTCTTTTAGCAAATTCTTCATCTAAGAAACATGCTAAGGCTCTTAAATCTAGCAAGGTAGAGACTTTGTGATATTTAGATCTTAGAATAACATTTATCCTAAAATATGGAGAGGATTTTGAAAAGAGAATAGGACCTTCACTAGGTATTGTATAAGATTCCAACTGCACAGTCCCTATTGTAGTTGGACAAATTTATTTTCCATCATGCTATCTTCTTAGATTACCATACTCCTCATTTTATGGTTCCATCGCTTCTTTGAGCAATGTTGAGCAATGTGCTTAGGTTCTCCATAATATAAGCACAATTCTTCTTAACGTCAACAAGTCTTTTCTTGCTCAGCAAGAGGTTTCAAACGTACCACATTAATTTGCATATCACCTTCTTCCGAATGTATGTGTTGAAAAGATGTTGGTGTTGCCATTGAATTATAGTAGCATTGAAGTCCACTTTTATGATTTTCAAATCAGAATTCAAAAAGATGATTGTCATACTTCACAGTAAAGTCAATTACTTGACTCAATGTTTGAGGATCAAGTAAGTTGAGCATTAATTTTTTTACCTCATATTATAATCCATAGAAAAATTGGCTAATAAGTGCAACATCATTTTATTTGATATCAGTTGCAAGTTGTCAAAATTATAAAGCATACAATATTATTGATCGATTGCCTTGTCACAAAATATGGATCTTATTGGTTGAAATACAAATTGCATCATGTTCTCTATACATGGATTGAAACTTCCTAAAAAAGCCTCTAAATTATCCAATATTGAATCTCGTCATTCAAGAAAAGATAAAAACCATGATAATGCTGAACTTGAAAGAAGCGTATGAATGAATCTAAATTGCGATCTTGAAGTTGGATAGCTTTGGGATTGAAGTTCAATCTTAACTTGTACTTGATTGATAAATCTTCTAAACTTTGATCTGGTGCCATCAAACTTCTCGAGTAGGACAATTCTTGGTTCTCTAACACTGAAAGGGCGTTCCACCATAAGAGAAGGGACATGATTTGGTGCAAATGTTGAAGCAGCTCTAATCATTTCTATATCTTTACTTCCTGCCAATCTTGTTGCTTCTTTTGGTGGTAAATTGAGTTGATGCATTGTAAGCATTGATTCCTTCAATTATTCTTATATTTGTGCCATTACACTCTTCATTTCAGCAAGTTTTGCTATGATAACATTCAGAAAAGAGAAGATGTCGAATATCACTCAAGACAAATAGAAGAAAGGACTAGAAAACAAAGAAAATACTAAGGACAATATCAGTTTAGAAGAAGGTAATCCACAAATTCTAATATGCTTATGTCTTATTAAGAGAAAGGGATAATTCACTCTTAATTAAGATTAGATAAAGCTTTGATATTGTAAGTGTATTTTTGTCAATCTGTCAAAGACAAGAACATGATAAAAACAAATAAACAAGTGAAACTTCTCTTAAAGAAAGATGAAAAAATAGAAATAACTTAATATGTATATTAAGAAAGAAACTAGAATGGCTATTGCCAAAAGCCAAGAAAACTAGAGACCCTTGAAACAAGAGTATAAGTAAAAAAAGAATTGATAAAAATGAAGAAGGATTCGCTCTTATCTCTATATATACTATCTAACTAGAGGCTACATGGCAATGTTTTATAGGACCTCCAATATGTATTGACTTTGTAAAATACATACCTTGACTTACAAGGTAAATTTTTCTATGTGTCGGCCACATAGTTAGCTTGGTCTTCAAATTAACAACATGTGTGGCACATGGCCAACTTGTTGACCACGTTTCTAATCCAAAAAGTCAATTAAAGACACCTATAAAGTCAAAGTAGTGTCTATGAAGCTTCTAGAAAGCTTGTATAGCAAATGTTATAGAATTAACTTACTTTTATCTACTTTTATTTACTTCTATCTATTTATACATGTAATTATTGGCTTACATGTGTATGTCCGTGATAGTAAGTCATGTACAGAAGAAGGTTTCTAGGAAGAGAGAGCTTCTTATATAAAAATCTATTGATCTAATTGTGTCTCGTATACAAGAAGAGAAAGGAGAGAGGATAAACAGTACTTCTCCACTAGAGTCTAAATATTGTAGCTATAGTATTTATTATAATCTACAGTAAATATTATGGAGAGCACCGACTACATTTAATGATCTCAATAATTCCCAAGAAGTAGTGGGGCTTTCCTCGTGGAGTCTAGTTTTTTTTTTCGATTCTCGATTCTATTTTCTGATTGAATGTATCATTGACCAGAGAATATGAATAATTTCAAACTGAATCCATGAAAAAAATTCCAAGAAATCTCCTACATTGTTGCATATTAAGTCTAAAAAATCTCTCGCATTGGGTTTGATTGACATGTGCAGATATTGTTGATCAACAAAAACATGCACAGGGGTAGGATTGATGCTTAGGATTGGTGGATTTGGAGATGGGTTTGTGGAAGTGGAGACACATATTTTTTTATCTTTTGCTCAATTTGGCAAGCAGTGGGATGAGTTTGTACACAGGACGGAGGGTGGATCTAGTGGAACCACTTGACATTGAGGATTGTGCATGTGATGGCATAGAATAGGAAGCAAAATGGAAATGAGAAGGATGACGGATGAAGCATGGGAGTGAGTAGAGTTAATAGAGGGAGAAAAGGGGGGGGGGGGGGAGAGGGAGGGAGGCAACTAGAGTAGCTTGCGATAAAACAAGGGTTCTCATGCAACAAGTGCATCGATATCTTTGAGGAAGAAGCTGCGTAATGGTAATCACAATAGTCTTATATGAACATGAAGAATTGGACACAATCAGTCATTTGTAGATTAAGATTTGAGATGAAATCTTGAATTAGTCAAACCACAAAATTGGTTAAGATTTACGCATTGAATTTGCTCCGTAATGTTTTGGCTCTTGCTTAATTCTATGTAGATTTAATGCCAACTCCACAAATTCACTTTTTGCATAGATTGGTAGGTTTGTGTTATGGTTTGATGCACGGACTGATGCTTGTATCTGAAGGAATTTTGATGGCAAATTACGGAGCTTGAAATCCATGTTCTTATAAATGATTGGTATTATAGGTCAGCCTGTTCGAGCTAATGCAACATTGAAATGCTGTTCTCCTTCTAGCTCACATCTTGGGAGCATTTGTGAGCCATTATGAAGTATTTGTAAGCACTAACACAAAAAAATATTCACGAGACTCTTTAAATCATGATTTTTATGTTTTTATAGCATCTTAAGTGATATTAATGTTTACAGATCCTTGATTGGGGAACAAAATCTTTGCATCGTGGCTATTGCAAGGGCCTCTACCTTGGGACACGTACATTTGTAGCTCATTTTGTTGTTTTTTTTCTTAGCTTAGTAGCTTCTTAGATTACTATATTTAGTATTTTTTAAAATAATGGATAAATAAGGCATAGGGGGCTTCTATGTTGCACTCCTATTTCAATTAGATTTATTATTATTATTGTTATTGGTGAGAGAGCTGTTTTATTAATTTCTTGAAAAAAGAAACCAATTATATTACAAAAAGTTATAAAGAGATCTAATTCTTCTATGGCTTGAAAATAAGAAAACAAATTCCATGATTTTTTATCATTAGGCTTTAAGAACAATAACGGAGGTTTTTTGGAGATCTTTGATCAATTATAGTTTCTTAGATAATTAAGATATCATAATTATAAAGCATGTTTAGTATTATAATTGGATGCCAATTACCCAATATTTTTTCTCACCTCTTTTATAAAGTGAAGTAATAATTTATTTCACAAAGCATTGTGAAAATCATTTGATTTTAAGAACATGAGTAAGCATACTAAGATAGTCTTTGCCAATAATATTCTAATTGTATTTTTATAGAATTCAATTTCTATACTATCATGTCATAGGACTATATTATGATTATTATTTTTATTTTTTTTAATAATATGCTCAAGTTCATTCAGGTTAAGTAACACAATCAAGTTTTGATTTATTGAGATACTAATTTTACAAGAAACAATATTACAAAAGAAGTAAAGGCAACTCTAAGAAGTTGGAGGTGTCTTTTTTTATGATATTAAAAAATTCTTTGAATTTCTAGTACCAAAATTTTTTTTATTATATACAAGTGAATTATTTGGATTTTTTTTTCTATGCTTCAAAAATAAATATTATTTTTAGGTGTATTATTAATTTATTTGAATGGTTTTATTTTTTGGATCTAATTGTAATTTTTTTGTATGCTTCAAATACCACATTTGGATATTTCCATTATTATTTGTATCTTTAAAAAACTTGATTTTTATAAAAATATTTGTAAAATTGAATAATATAATTTTAATTTTCCAATAAAAGATACACTATGTCCATTCTTAGTCCATATTGCTTATACTTGCTTGAGTATCGTTAGATTCTTAAGATTAAACATATATATCATATAAAAAGAGTGCATAGGCATTTTATTTTGTAAATGAGTAGATAATTCTATTATAAAATGACTAAATATAATAAATTTTCTTTTGATATTATAAAAATTGGTATTTTTATCTAATAAAATATTTAAGCTTATATAAAATAATTTCAATTTATAAAGAAAATATATCTCATGTCTTTGATTGTCTTAAAATTATTTGAGTTTATATCCAAGGTTAAAGAAATAAGGCTTCAACGACTTCTATGTATTTTTTTTGTCAAGTATTTAATATTCTTTTATGGCAAGAGGATTTATGATATGTTCTTCTATTCATATTTCAATTGCCACCTATAATCTAAGGTATATCATTAGAAAGCGTATCAAACAAATTATACTATGTCTTGATTCTATCTTTATACTTATTAGAATCATAAACATTAATAATATCAAGTAATTTTCTTAAATTTTCTAAATATATTATCCAAGGTATTATTTTGTATAATAAAAAGCCAATACTAACAACAAGACACATTAATGATATAAATATTAGAATGCAAATTCAACTATTTTTTCTACTATTTTGATTATTTACATAATTAGAGACTATTTCAAGTAATAAAAAACTAATTTTTAGAAAAAGAATATTCTTTAATTCTTAAATCCTTATATCACATAATTTATGCTTTTAAATAAACAAGATATGGTGTCTAAAAAATATATTGTAAATAAATATTTTTAACTTAAGAAGTTTTAGTAGATCATTCAATCTATATATATTATAAAATATAATATTTAATTTTCTCTAACCAAGTCTTCTAAAAAATAGAGAATATTCTTTATTATAGTTAAAATAATAATAAAGAAGGATTTTATGTAGATTTTGACTTTTAAAATTCTATTTTATTTGAAAATATAAAAATACCAAAAGAATATGTTTATTTTTACTTGATTCTTAGATGTAATAGCATATTTCTGTAAAACCTTTTGTATGAGTTGTAAGTAATAGAAATCTTAGTAAGTACTAAATCCTATGCTAATAATGCCATAATATAATAAAATAAAAATAATATCCTAAATTTTTTTTATGATATTTAATAATCAAAATTAAAATTTGTATTTGTGATTTATTTTAAGAATAAATTATTTCTTTAATAAAATAAAAAATAAAAAAATCAAATTCAATCATATATTTATACCTTTTCTTGAAAAATAAAGCTACAAATCTTCTTTTTTAAATTAAAATCAATGTGATTAAAATAGCTACAATAATAAAAATAAGAAGGAATATAGAATAACAACCAACTTTTATCTCTTTTATTATAAATACATAACTTTCTACAAAAAATACAAATTAGAAATTTAATTATCATTTAAAGATTAGAAAATGGAAGGAAGTTGGTCTTTAATGCAATCTTCTTGCAATCTTGATGGTTTTTGGATGTAAAGAGAAGTCAAATTAATTTTGTAACCTTATATAATAGGAGGTGAAGAAGAAGATGTCATCTTAATTATAATCTAATAATGTCTTGATTTGTGTTATTAATATTATACTATTTAAATCAAAATTTAGTAATATAATATATTTAAAAAGTACATCTCTTTACTAGTAATATCTTTTTTAAGGTCATATTTTAATTAATTTTAATTAATTTTAATTTAAAGCCTCTTCATACCTTAATTTCTATATTATTTCTTTATTCTCTCTTCAAAGTATTATTCTATTTAGTTCCTATGATCAATTTTATATACTAATTCCAAAGTATTATTATCAAATGTAGACAAAGAAATGATATCTAATTAGAAAGTAAGACTAGAATTCTAACTATCTACTATATCACTACTAATAATATAAAGATATTATTTTTAGAAAAAAATATATTTAAATAGAAAATTAAATTTTAGTATAGTACTTAATATAATGCATGTGAAGGCTCAATCATCTAATACCATCTTCTTGCAATAGCATTTAAGTTGAGAATTTTGAATTAATATCTTATGACTTGGTTTACACATAAATACTAGTTTAGAACCTTATTTGGTGACGATACATGAATACACACTACTGTGTATGCAACAAAATGTACATCAATCAAGGCAATGTTGTTAGTAAGTGTGCCAAAATCTTTTGAAATAACTTCATTTGATTTTTCTAAATAAAAATACTTTCTTAAAGAGTACATATCTAGTATTAGTTTATCTTTTTATTCTTGTCTTTATTAATAATGCTTTCTACTTTGTTAGTTAGTCACTATTGTAAAACTATCATTTTTTTCTTGTTTCTAAATTGAGAAATCAAACTATATTCTTTTATGATTAGCTTACAAGATCTATGATTTCTATACATTGTAGATTTAATTAGTATCATTAAGATAAAAAGAAACAAATCAAGAAGCTATATATTTAAATTCTTTAATCTTTTTTAATGCATTGCAATCTTTGATCTAACAACTAATACATAATCCAAATTAATATTAAATAAAAATATTATTATAATATATATATGGATTTTTTATTTTTCTTTAATTGGCTATTATAACTTAGAATTATTATCCCTCTTTAAGATCTAAAAGTACAAAATTTCTAAAATTATTACTTTTCATATTTTTGAAATCAATGCCAATTACCTTATTAATCTTTATTATTACTTGTTCAATAGCCATTTTAAATTCATTTGAAATATTCCTAAGTGTGATCAAAATTATTATCTTAATTACCTCCATTTCTATTGACTTGTGTATGTGCCAAATCATCTTAAGATCAAACAATGGATTCTAAGAGTAAAAAGTGCATACTCTACTTAATGATCTAAGTGTAAATAATAGTAGTGTCTTATGCATAGTGTCATTGTAAAGTGATTTCTATTAAAAATTGCTTCTTCCAAAATTCTTAGTTAACAAAAAAAATTCCTACATTTTTCTTTTTTTAGCTCTCTATGCTTTGATTTGAAAAAAAATTGAGAAGAGGTTTAGAACTTCCTATCAACAAAAAATAAGCATATAACACAATGTTTTTGTAAGAACTCAATCTTAACTCTAAAAATCTCTACATCTATTGTAATTTTATATAAAATTATTCTTAATAAAAATCCAATATAACTTACAACCATATCTGAAAAGAAGATTCTTACCAGATCTGGTTTTAATGGGGTGTGGTGGATCTTCCTTTTGCATCTTGCCCATTGCCTTGAACAAGTCATCTTCTCCTCCTGAATTCATGTCAAGTCTTCTTTCACCATGTCCAGACCAAATCTGATCCTAGTTTGCTAATAAATCTACTGCTGCATTGCCCTATCTAATACACTGTAGGTAGCCATGAGAAATTAAAAAATTAAAAAACTGTAATCTTGGCTTAGTTTGCCACTAAAAGTCCTTTTAAGTGATCCAAACTTCCACACTGCCACCAAGTTCTGCAACAACAAGATGCCAACAATTTGCGCCGTGACCCTTGCAGCGATCAAGTACCTCTCAGAAAAAATGCAGAATCTCACTGCATAATTCCCACCCCTCTTTAAGTCCTCTTGTTTTCAGTGTTTGAAATAGTGCAATTCATAAGCATTCACAAGTTAATGTAGAAACCAAGTATAGTTTCAACATAATACATCAGATAATAGACTAATTTGACTGCCATACAAATCAAGTTGATAAAGTACAGAAAGTTGGATTTACTTAAATATCTGTCCCTATCTCCACAATAATTCTGACCAAACTTAAACCTTGAGACCAAATCAGCTCACTGGACGTTTCTACAACCTTGAAAACTCTACAGCAGTAACAGACTGGACCACTTCCATAAAGCACCCAGTTTTTTTAAAAATTGAAATTACAATTCTTGGCTCATCATTAGTGATTACCAGTGAAGTGAGTCCCGTGTGAAAAAAAAAAAAAAAAAAAAAAAAAAAAAAATCATGAAACATAAAACATAAAACGCATAGCTCTAAAAAGCTAAAGTCTGCCCACGAATTTCATTACAAATCTTGTAAGCAAACATACATCGGTTGTGCCACAACCTTATTCAAAAACCTATGAAAGCGGCACTCAAATTCACAGAGGAACGGTTGAGAACGATTCAATTAATGATTTCACCCCAGCTGCGACGGATGAGACCCTTCGTATGTGCTTTTCGTAGAGGCAAATGCAATGGGCAGCCAGGTCACGGTACTTCTAACATTGATAAGACCCAGTGATAGACCTGATCGTTTTCGAGGACACATCACAAGAGCGATGAAGTAGTGAGCTGAGAAACCAAAACACTACATCCACCACCTATGAATCAACTGAAAGAGTTTTTGTTCAAGCAGTCCAAGCGCGTGTTACCAGAATGAATCAGGGTATGAATAGCTGAGGGAATTACGTATGATAGGGCAATATGGAGCAATGGCTCTAAAGTAAAAAAAATAGGTTCTTCCATGAGCTTTAACTGACTCATCCCTGGAACGAAACTTAAATATTGAACAGCTAGGTCCTCCCGGTGTGTATTCAACTGCAGCATACACTTCTTTGGACAGCGGCACCACCGCCTGCAGATCCAGTGCCAGTACCAGGAATCCCTCCGTACCCAACCTTAATACCAAAAGACTGCTAGAAAATTATATTTTACTTCAGTCCACACTATGAAAGCAAAGAAGAATCCATTGACATGAAACGCGCTCACGGAATCACTTTTGCAGATAAGGATAATTTCAATTTGAAGATCCTTGGTTCTACTATTTCAGATGCTACCAGTAAGCAATTTCTTTGTTGTAGTACTTCTCCTTCTAATACTTATTGAAAATTGGGGCATCATACCCATTGACTACAAATTCAATAAGTGAGCCTCAGCTGAACTTGATCATTTTTAGGTATATCGTCGTCTATTAAAACTGGATGTTTACTAGGAAATAGGGGACAAGAAGACATAAATTTCAAGGAATTTGTATGCTGAATTGTAAAGACAGAGCAGATTAATTTACCTCATCAGAAGCATCAAATACTCCCTCCTCGATTTTCTGATAGATCGTGGCTGCGGTCTTGATGAATGCCTTATCAGAAAAGTTGAGCGTCAGTCGAACACCTATTTGTGGCACACATAGAGATCTGCGAAGAAAGGTCAGGGCTGCTATGCTTAACTTACATCCTCAACATTATGGGCCGTTTTTGCGGAGGTTTCCATGAACACCAGGCCATTCTCCTTGGCAAATTGTTCACCTTCTTCAGTGCTGATTGCTCTTCTAGGAGCCAGGTCACATTTGTTTCCTATTAACATGATGGTCATATTGGAGTTGGCATGTTGCCTAGCATCCTCCAACCAGCTTGCCAGATGATTAAAGGTTTTTCTCCTGCAATATTTAATGGGCATTACCAGCACAAAGATCAGCTTGATATTATACAGTTAGAGGTGGAATGAACTTTGATGCAATCAATACCCACCGTTTTGAGCCAGATGGCCACCAGTCGAGTACCTGGTGATGTCATAGACAAGTGAAGCCCCTGCAGCACCCTTGTAATACAATCTCGTGATAGACCAGAACGATTCTTGGCCAGCCTGAGTAGAAAAATGTCAGTTCAGGATTCAATTGGTCAACACAAGTACTTTATGACTCCACCTTCAGATGTTAATACACTCTCGAATGTGCCAATTATGCTCTAATTGGATCTTCAATTGCCGGAAGTAAGACAGCTGAAGACGAAGAACTGCGACATGCACAAATTGTGCCAACCACAACAAGAATCATAGAAGGAATGACGTGTCATACTTATTCCAACATACCCTGCATTACAGACAACTCCTAACTACGGTAACCAGATTGCAATGTATTACAGGCATATGAAACAATTAAATCCTACCATAAGAGAACTTCAGAACCAGTGTTTTGGAGCTCCTTAATAATAGAAAGAAGTGCTCCAGAATCGTCGAAACAAACCGAAGCAAGCAAACCACCTCCAGTAAAACTTAAGATCCTATGTGCTGACCACCAGTGGTCCCTCCGATGTAGCTAAGTTTCCAAGAGGTTACACCGATAAAGAGAGTAAATTTTATACCAAAAGCGAAGTCAAGTGAACCTACAATGTTTCCAGAAGAGCCTCATGATAACTCAACTAATCCAGTTAGACTAATGTCAACGAATTCATCACGGACTGTTAGCTGGACAATTACTCCACTAAGCTCCAATACTTCCTTCCATTCCATCGCACAACCAACATGTTTTTTTTTTTCCACTCAATGACTATGCGAGAGGCAAGAGAAGAAAACGCATCGTGTTCCAAATTTGAAGCTTGATGGGCTTATTGTCGATCGTCACCATACGAGCTCTGAATTCCACGCTAATGGTCAGATCATGCATTGACTGAAACCTCTTGTCCGTGGATTGCAGCAGCAGGCAGGACTTCCCCACACCTACGTTCCGCTCAGCACTAAAATCAGCTCAGTGACGCCATATCCAGCAACCTCAATCTCCATGACCAGTCTCTCCAATCTCAGAGACTCCCAACCGCGGAATTTCTTTCTTTCTTTCTCTCTTTAAAAATCCCAAAAAATAAAAATAAAACCCCCAAAACGAACAACAAACGAAATCTGTTGTTGACAGTCCTACTTCCACAACAGATTTCAAAAACAACATTTGGTAGAAGTTCTACATGTATGATAACATTTGAATGATTAGTGTTTTACATCTTTAACAATTTTCAATTGGAAGTTACAATTTGATTGGAAACATCTTTGATTGGCTATATATCTCATTGTTTTCATTAAAAGTGAAGTAATAATTCAACTTTTGATAAATTATAAATTAAGATTTGTATATTGTTGTTGCAAATTGTCAAGAATAGAATTCCAAGATCACTGTGAGTAGGGCTCAAAAGCTTCTAATGGAGGCTTTGAAAAGAGGTGCTACTTTTGTGGTTGGGGTGGATTCCATACACTCTTTAATTACTTGCCTTTGTCTTCTCCTCATAGAGCATTGTTGAACACTAAATAAAAATAAAATAAAATTCAAATTCATGATAGTTTTGTAAAAGAGGTTGTATGTGTATATCATTAGTCATGGCAAAGAGGCCACGTTGCAATTGTGCTAAATAATGATGATAATGATAAGAATGTACCTATCTCTAGTTGCCCACAAATGCACCACATGCCTTTGTTATGAAGATCCAAGTATCGAGATTAAAAGAAGTTACACATAGAATAATTTAAAATTTTGAAACAAAAAAGTGGATAATATAATAAACTTAGGCCAAACAAAATCAAGGCAAAAAAAGAAAGAGAGAGAAAGAGAGAGGATCACTAATCTTGTCTCTATTAGATTGCAATAGTATGTATCTGTTGGATGGGTGGGCATTATTAGTCAGAAGCCAATTTGTATTATATTCTTATCTTACAATTGGATATGTGAAGGGTTTAAAGAAATTCGTCCAAAAACTAATTTGTGTTCAATTCTAGTGCAATTTGATTTAAAAAGTAGTGCTACTTCTATATTGTGGTAGATTCTATGTGATATTTAAATTCTTGCCTTCATCTTCTTATAGGAGGTTATTGAATTACTTGTTAAGAATTGATTTGTGTGTTGATTTTACACATCAAATGTTCTTTTGGAGGTATGCTTTGTTACATAAATCAATGATTTTAGCACTTATGTCTTAATTTCAGTTCAAAGATAGCACCAACTAGATGCAGATACTGATAAAAGATATTTGTAGAAGATTTAGTAACAAAATTAAGTCATTATAAAAAGATGTTTAAACATAATAAAAAGAGATATATAGATATAAGGTCTTTCTTTATTTTACACTTTTATACAAATTAAATTGTTATACTATTTTGTAGCCAATAGCATAAGTTTCTATTGATGTGCTTATATTTATATATATATATATATATATATATATTTATAATAAAATGACTTAGGATTTTATTAAATTGATTTATCCATCTTAAAAATGACTTCTAAATTCATTTATCTACTACTAGATTTGTAACTAATAAAAACCAAATACATTTTTTATTATCCTAATCTTCATTATTTTATAATTATAGAAATTACATGATTTCTTGACTTCCACAAAAAAATATTAATTCTTTTAATTTAAGAAAAATTTGAAGATAAATCTAGATTCAATCTTGTAAAACCTTCTATCTCTCTCTTATGCAATACTTTGCCTTTGGTGTTGTGCTTTGTCTTTATCATAGAAATACATATTTATTCCAAGAATTATCTATATAATTAAGTAAAAGTAGGTAAAAATAGATTGATTTCATATTGTCTTTTAGAATAGCTTCTTAGAAGCTTCATAAACTTGGCTTTGACCTTACATATGTTTGTAGTTGTTTGATAGGTTAGAAACTTGGTTAAAAAATTAACTTCCTTTCTAAAAATTCTTATATTACATTAAAAAAGGAAATAGAACTTTTGAACAATAAAGAGTGATTTTCTTGAAACTAGAACATTTTCATCTTTGGGCAATGAAATCAACATTTATTGTTGATTCAACTTTTCTAAGTAAGTTCAATCTTTTATATCACCTAATCTTTTTATTTATAATATCAAGAATAATTCTTTTAAGTCTCATGATTCATCAAAATTCATATTCAAAAATAATATATTCTATTTTTAGTAATAATTATAGATTTCAAAAGATAAAACATGGTTACATGTTTTTCAAGCTTGTCACAACTTTCCAACAACCAAAATTTTGGATACAATAAGATTTTAGGACTAATATCTAGAGATTTTTTGTGGCCTCAAATGTAAAAGATAGTTAAAGACTTTGTACAATCATGTGACATTTTTTTCAAGATCAAAAACTCCTTATTATTGACCTTACAAACTTCTTTAGCTATTATCTATTTCAAAACAACCATAGTATTCTATTTCTATGGATTTATCATAGATCTTCAAATTTTAAGTTTGTATAATTCTATATTTATAAAAATAGATTGCTTTACTAAGATGGCACATTTTGAATCATGTATCAAATCTATTATATGTAAAGAAATATCTAAGTTTTTCCTTGATAACATCTATCACTATCATGGATTGCTTAAAGATATGTCAAGGACATGAATCTTAAAGAAAGAAAATCCTTAATATACTCTATGTCACTAAAAAGAACTAAAAAAATATTCAAAGATGATATAATATTAAATTAGAATGGCTATTACAAAAAACAAGCAGATTAGAAAGTCTTAAAACAAGATGAAAGACTAGAAAGGCATTGACAAGAATAAAGAAGGCTTCACTCTTGCTTCCATATATACTCTTAACTAGGAATTATGCGGCGATATACTATAGAACCTCCAAAACATGTTGACTTTATAAGACACATATCTTAACTTGCAACCAAGTTTAGGATTTAGGATTTTAGGGTTTTAGGGTTTAGGGTTTAGGGTGATAGATTTTATATAATTAGAAATAAGTACTATTAAATTTATTATTGTAATTAAATTTGGATAGTAATATATATATATATATATATGATAAAAGGAATAAAAAAAGTAATAGATTAACTATAACTTATAATGTCAAATTTGCCAATTCTAGCTTCTTAGGTCAATCTTATATAAACAAATTTCTTAATCACTTCATGCATTTGAAACATATTGCTAAGATTTATGTTAATTTTTTTTGTTTGTATATAGATTCAAGTTCTATAAGAAGTTAAGCCTCATAACGTTTGGTATGTAAAAAGATTAAATTAGAATAGATAGATTACTCAAATAATAGTTTTTATGATTTATGTATTAAAAATTTAATTTTTACAAATCAAAATAATATTTATAATTTTATTAGCGGATGTAGAAATAAATAATAATAAAGATTTTAGATGATAATTGTATAATTACATTAAAAAAATAATAGAAAGAATTAAAATTTTATTTATATATAAGTATATTTTTTGAAGATAAAATATTTATTAAATTTATATTATTTTTTTATTTTAGTAATTTTTGAAAACTAAGATACTATACAAATAAGATTCTTAGATTATTTATTATAAAAATAAAAACATTTCATCATTGTAATGAAAAAGAGGCATATGCTTGATACCAAACTATGTGTGAGCTTGGATTATGTCTAAAATTGAAATTATTAAAGGAAATTAGAAGTATTATCAAAAAATTCTTTTTAAATTTTTTATGATTGTTTTATAGAAATTTTTAATTCTATCATAGATAAAAGAATTTACATCTATAAGAAATACAAAGATAAAAAGATTCATACTACATTAAAGGCTATAAACTAAAGTAGAAAGAAATTGAGAGTGACTTAAGTTTTTGTTTAAGAATGTATAAGAAATTGAGACAGTCTTAAGTCTAAAATGCAATAGAAGAATGTTCAAAAATATTTCAATAAAAAAGAAAAAGAAACTCTTTTTAAAGATGTATATGCATTTCCTCACAAGTAGTATTCCAAATTAACTTAAATTACTAAAAACAGTCTCAATGTTTCTATTCTAACTTTGCAACAATATCTGAATTTCACGCTTATTTTATACTTAATTAGAAACCATTGTAAAATTCAAAGTTAAAAACCAAATTATATCTAAGCTTAAAAGAATACTTGCTAAAGTATCAATACCAACAACAATAAATAAAATAAAAAATAAAATAAAAAATAGAAAAACAAAATAAAAAAGTATTTCTTCAAAAAAAAAAAAAAATTGTGTCAAATTGATAAAGATTTTTCTTGAGAAAAAAATATAAATAATAATTCGTATTTTTAAATAATAAAATAAATAATAATAAATCTCAATAGTCTTATGAAAGCATGTATTGATTGCATTGTAGTTTATATGGAAGAACTAGTAATTGATACTAAAAATACAAGAAATATTGCTAAAATTTAGCCTTGAAGATTCATAAATATAGCTTATGCATTCAACTTCTTCTTATAGAAAATTAAATATAACCATCAATATTATAAGAAATATCAATTTTAGAAAGACAAAAATTAGTGAAATAGATCTATACATTAAAATGATATTAAATAAAAGTAAGTTATGCTAAGAAAAAATATTACATATTTTAAATGAGAAGATGTCAAAAAGATTCAATGCTACCAAAACATATCCTATATATTGTTACATTGCATTCTTCATAGCTTCAAAGAACTAGACTTTAGAGACTAAATTCCAACAAAACCTTGGATTAGTCCACAAAGATCTTATTACTGGTCAGTGGTGGTCTAGTGTGCAATCCAAGGGCTTTCTTTTTTTATTATCTCTATACAATCATACTTGAAAAGATCAATCTATAGCAAGATTAAAACAAGGATAAGCTTTATTGCAATAAAATATTCCATGGATCCATACAAAGCACATAAATTTTGAACAAGTCCATTGTTAAACCTCAATTACTATTGCATTGATCTAACCAATGTATAATTAACAAGAACGTTTTTATTCTACTAAGTTCTTGGCTTAAGTACATAAAAATATCATTATTTCTTCCATTTTTTTTCATCCAAATATTCAATCTTCTATTTGCCTTCTAACTTCTCTCTTGGCTCAATATCATGATCATATTTTTCATTTGCCTATCTTTTGCCTTGTCTTATGACATGTGTATTTTCTAAAATATAATATTTATTGATTTCTTTATGTTTTTTATAAGCAAAGAAAGAAGCTGTAATAATAAAAATATCTTTGGTATTTTAGGTTTTGTATAGAAGAAGTATCACACAATAAATTTTATATAGTATTTATGCAAAACATCTAAAATCAATTTATTTTAATATAAAATATTAATTAAATTTAAATTTAAATTTATTATTATAAAATAGAAATAAAATTATATTTTAATAACTTATGATAAGTATATATAATACTTTTAATATCTTTATGAAATAAATTAAAAGTAAAAATTTTACAAAAGTAGAGATAGTAAGGTTCATAAAAAAAAGCATATATAGAAGTGAACTATTCTTTATTAAAATATTATTTTTAAAAAGATATAGGATTACAAAAAAATCTATAAATAATTGATTAGCAAGAAAAATATATAGTCTTTACTATAATAATGCTTCAAAGTGATTTTAGCAAAAGTTGAAAGAAAAAAATTTGTGGATCATTTTAATGTTATTTTAGACAATTAAAGAACTTGTAATACATTTTGACACATCTAAATTATTGTAATTTATTTATTTATGTTATATTGATTTATGATGAAAAAAAATTATTGTTAAATAATTACTTTTGTAATATTTTTATAAAATTATTTTAATTTGAATGATTTTATTTTTTTTATCAAAGCATCCAACTTAGAATCAAGAAATAAAATATATAGATTTTTTTATAAGAAATTTTATTTTTTTATTTTTATTTTAATTAAAAATCACTAATATAACTTAATAATAAAAATTAATTTATATATATGTATGTATATATATATAATATTATTGCTTATTCATATAAGAATTGACAAAGATAGGATTGTATAAAAAAAAATTGAACATATTTTTGATTGTTGTAAGTATATCTTAGTTTAATTGATATTATAAGTCCTAAATAGTCTTGTTTTAATTAGCATGATAAGGTATTCAACAAGTATAGTTCTTTGTCTAAAGAAACACTTATCAAATTAAAAGTAATTATAACTATTCAACTTCTTATATTAAATATAATTAAATTAATTTCAAAATGATAACATAGTAAATATTCTATTTATTATTTATTGTACCTACTATTAATAGTTTAAAATAAACAATTATTTTCAAAATAAAATCAAAATATATTTAATTATAGAAACATAAGATCAGTTGATATATAAAGTTTGATATTAAAATCCTCTACTACTGTATCTTCACCTATATTCTATGCCTCCATTATTATTTGAATAACATCTAAAAATCATGCAACTTAGAATATTAAATATTTTTAATCAAGTTGAACTTATTACATATAATAGATAGAAAAACAGTAAATTTAGTCCAAAAAGAAATCTTTAATTCAAATAGCTTAGATATTAGAAGACTAAATATTCAAATATAACATAATATTTTAATGCAATGAAAACCAATTAATTTTTTAATATCCCTTGCTATTTCTAAGCAAGTACAAAGGAGCTTGTTCAAATATATAATTATTTTAATGTGAGATCATAAATTTTTATTTATAATAAATTTATTTATAAATCTATATATATATATATATATATATATATAATGCTGAAATTATGTTTTTAGAAAACTAACAAATAACGTCGCTAAAAGTTGCTACTATAAGTTGTAAAATTTACTAATGTACAACCTTATTATTAATTGTTCTACTTGAATCATTTAACTCATTTGTAATATCTTAAGGATTTATTATTAATTATATTTCTTTACATAATTTTTTAATGTATTATAAAATAACATTTTTAATAGAGAAGAAATAATCTTAATAATGATATTCCAACTTTCTTTTAGTATCCAAATTATCATATGTTGTTGATTTTATAAGAAAGGTCATAACTCTTATAAATGTATAAAGAATAAGTGAAACCAAAAGCTAAGATAATAAGCCAATATAGCCACCTTAAAAGATAACTTTATTTATTTACAACTACTTCAGAAGATACTACATCTCAATGGTTTTTGGATTTTAATGCAAGCCAATACATGTCTCTTTTTAAGATCTTATTTTAAATTATATTATTATAGAAAATTAGAAATTTATTTATATGTAAGATAGTAATGTTTATCAACTTTTTTTATTTGAATCAATTTATTTTTTTTAATCTTTTTGCCACTCAACCATTGTTGATCACAAAAGTGTTTTATATTTTTTTTATTAGCTTAAAACTTGTTATAAATAACTATTGTTATATTATTGAAAATAAACATATACTTCTAACCATCAATTATTTTGATCAAAAAATATTTACTAAATATTAAAAAAAAAATCTTATATAAATTTAAAAATAGTTTGTATTTTTTTTACAAAAAATAATTTTTTTATTAGTAAAATATTAAGATATTACTATTGTCAAATAGTATATTATGTAAAATACTTAAAGCTAGCTTTACTAAATATTGTACAAGCCAACCAAGTAGTTGCAAGTCTATCTTCTTTTTTATTTTGATAATACATCTTTTTTTTAAAGAATTCATATTTAGAAAGTATCGCAAAACTTCTTATTTGTATAATTTATTTACAAAAGAAAGTGAGCTTTATTTTTTTACATTGATCTTTATAGCCTTATGCAAAGTGAGTCTTTAGATAAATCATATTATATTCATATATGCATTAGAAGCTATTTTTATTATACTTATATTTATTTTTTAAATAAAATAAATTTTTATTTGATATTTTTTAATGAAATGAAATACTTACTAAGGATTAATTATATATATAAAAATCATTGTCACATATTTTAAGAATGGAGGTGAATTTACTTCTATAAAATTCAACAACTTTTAAGCTATCAATAACTTATAATATCATATTAGTATATTTTATAACCTTAGATAAAAATAGAAAAAAATTGTATGTTACAACAAGAACAATTGGCAACAACATTATTTACATGAGAAGAATTTTATTTGTTTTCTTCTTTATCACCCAACTTAAGAAGTCATTGTCAATAATGCATTCTTAAGTCTCAAGATACTTGATTGACAACAAGTTATGATGATTGAAAATATTTTTTTATTTTACACACACACACACATATATATATATGATATATATATTAATTAAAAAAATCATATAATAATCAAAATTCAATGGTTGTTTTTCCAAAAGTAGAATATTAATCACTCTCTAAAAGGCTTCAAAATATAAATATTTGTTTGAAGTTTTAGTATTAAGTTGGAGTAGATTGTACAAAAATCTTCTATATAGTCATACAAAAATTACTTGTCTTTGTGTTTTGCTAGCCTTGGCAAACATTCATGATTCATATAAATATAAAATAAATAAACTCATTGTTCTTTTTTGTAGTTAACATCATAAAAAATAAAAAGACAATGAAACAAAAAAAAATAAAAATTATTAAAATAATAATAAATAAGAAAAAAAAACTAATCTAAAATTATTAATCAACTAAGAATATAATGCAAAGTATAACATCTTTTGAGATTATCATATACATCTACATAAGTCTTATATGTATGGTATTGTTTTAATAAATATTTATTTTAAAATAATTTATAAAATTATGTAATTTTAGAACTCTAAATCAATAATCTTATATTAACTTTTATTAGTTTATTTTCTATAAATTGAAATAAATATCTATTATCTCATGATTTTATGATGACTAATAAAAACAAGAGTAGTTCTATTATAGTCATTTAGATTTTAAAAATTAAAATTAATAAAATATTTATCTCAATTCAATTTGAATATATTTACAATATTTTAAACAAATTTAATATGAATTTATGTAAATTGGTTGATTTTTTTTTTTTTGATGCTAGAAATAAATATTTTAAATTTATGATATTTTAAATTTCAAATAATTTATTCTTTATAAAAAAAGATTTTAATGCTAAAACTAATGATGGTTTCTATTATTTAATTATTTGCATTAAACTTCATTTAATTTAATAAATATTTTTTATTTAAATTATATATAATCTTTGACTTTAATATTAATTTGGTATTAAAATATTTTTTTAATATCTTCAATACACTCTAATGAATTGATTTTTTTATATAGACATGTTTTATTTTTATATTCTATAGTCTTCTTTCTATAAGGTTGGTCAATTGCAAATTACAAGAGAAGAGGATGTTGATTTTTAACATTTTATTACAAGTTATTATTTTAGTCATGAAAATGGACCAATCTCTTGAAATGCAAAGAATCAACTCATTGTAATATTATCCTTCTACACAATTAAAGTACATTGTAGCAACAACTACAACTAAAAATTAACTCAGATACTAAATTGTTTTCTTCTTAAAATTAGGTTTTCTATTTTAGTTTCTACTATTATGTATTGTAATAATCAATCATACATTATCTTTATACAAAATCCTAAATTCTATAACAAATCCATACATATTAAACCAAGATATTAGTTTTTACAAATGAAAGTTAGTAAAATGGAGGTCAACCTCTTATTTACTTCCAATGATACTATGTAGACAAACATCCTCACAAAAGCTTTACCTCATCTATAAACCTAATTAGATTAAACTCTCTCTATATGTAAAGGACTTAATGCCTCTCTTTTAATTAATTATAATAATTCAATATACGTATTGCTTACCATTTGTTGCACACCACTTTCATCATCATCGTCAAATAAACTCCAACGGTTACAAAAGCTGCTGCTTATAAAAACATGGCATTATCCCTTGATTGGAAGCAGATAATCTAGAAACACCCAGCAATCAGTGATAGAACTTGAGCGTCTTAAAATAGGAATTCCATGAGATTCCCAAAAAAATAAAAAATAAAAAATAAAAGAAGTTCTGAAAGGGCCAAGCATGTGGAATCTGGTGGACTTAATCCTTCAGACCCTTGCCAAATTATCCCATCCAGATCATGCAGCAAGGTCCACGTCAAGCTAAACCCTAATTTCGGATCAATCGAACTCGATGTCAAACACCTCGCAACGGAGGAAACAAGAAGGCGTCATCTGCGATGGGACACCGAGCCTGCTGGAGAATTATAAACAAGGAGGCATCTCGATCGGTTCTCACGGAGTTTCACTTCTTCGTGGTCTCGATTCCAAAGCAGGGTTGGAGAAGTAACCTCGTGTAAGTGTTTTGGGGAATTTCAGTTTGTTTTGGAGGTTTGTGAGAGTTGCTGAAGCGATCGACACCTGCACACGGTCATGCAGCGAAGGAAAGGAGAGATGAAAACAGAATGGCCCTCGAGCCCGAGGTCACCACCGTACATGTGTTTTTTCTGACAATGTGGGCCAGGTGGTCACACTGGATTCGGCATTCGCGAAGAAATAGCCGAAGATGCTTTATTCTACGCGGGGTCCAGCTCAAGGCTCCGAGATTCGAGAAACGTGGGTCGTACCTGCCTCGAAATCCGGTAACCCAAATCAGCACATGTGGAAATTCACCTCGAAGATTCAACCACCACGCACCCGAGATGGAAGTTGGTGATAAAAGCATCTTCGTGGGGACGAAAATCTGCAGAATCGGTGAACTCGGAATCCTCTCCTGCTGACAGTTGAAACCTACGAAACACTGTTGTTGCAAAAGCTTGAATGAAATGCTGGTTTCGCAGCGGTGTCGGTACGTCGGTACGAGGCTGTGATAGCACCGCGAATGTGGGTTCTCGATGGATGTGAGATTCGAAAGGGGGTTGGAAAGTTCATGACATAGCGAAGATAAGAGTGCCATCAAAACCTTGTTTCCTGCTGCATTGGGCGAGAGTTAAGCCTGTTGAAATTCTTTTGCCTACATGTGTGGCGCAATCATGCATAGAAGGAACCATGATGGATGGGTGTGTGGGTTGTCACAAAATTCGTTGAAACGAGAACGTGTTTCAAACGCACAGTGTCTTGGAAAAACGTCCACGACACCGGGTTACAATCCAAATTCCCTACTTTACAAACCACAAGCACACCTGTTGCATTGCTGGATTTCACTCTCTTTCGCTAACTTGACTATGCTATACAATCAAAGCAGCATGCTGCTTTACACGATACTGGTTTAATCTCTGCCTGCTAAATTCCCATGGGTCAAAATTTGTTGTGGAATTTCTGCAGTGATCTAGAGGAGGAAACCGGAACCGATTAATTCCACAGGTAAAGTGGCCCGGGGTAATTGTAATCGCCGTCGTCGTCGTCATCGGGCGCTGGCGGTTGCATTAGCATTCCGCGCGCCATTTCGGACACCAAATCGATATCCTCGTCGAAATTTGACCAGCTTCTGGCGTACGAAGAGCACGAGTAAGACGGGACCGATGGATGGGTGTATCTTTGGTGTTCATCGTATGTGATGTCTTCTATTTCCTGCGCGTCGTCGCTGTCGGAGGACGCCGAAGTGGACGATTGCGTAAAACCATTATACGAAAACGATCGCCCAGCGGAAGCGGCCGCAGTGGCTGCAGCCGCGGCCTGAATTTCACGTGTGGAGAAGCAGCCCGCAGAGCCCGAAGGAATGATGTAGGAGTAGTGGGGGAAATTGAGCTGAGACATGGGATTGCGCAAGCACATTAGAGCTGCAGCGTCAAAGGCGTGAGCGGCCTCGGCTTCGGTTCTGAAACTGCCGAGCCAAATGCGCTTCTTCATAATCGGATCTCTGATTTCAGACACCCACTTCCCCCATCGCCGCATTCTTACGCCTCGGTACTGCGATGAGGAAGTATCGCTCCTCCGATTCCGTTCAGACATTGAGAATTTGTCGGCGTCACGATCCTGTCAAACTCTTGTCGACGAAGTTTCAGCAATGCTGACGAGATCGAAAAGAAAAATCGCGTAGAAAGTTTGTCACGTCCAACTTCAAATTCAACCTCACCGAATTCAGATCACTTAATTAGAAACGTCCCCGCCCGCTAGTCTAGGATTCAGCCCAATCTCAGAGTCGATCGTTCGCCAATCCAATCATCACACCGAACTTCCCAGCTCAAGCATCGTATATCCAATCAACTAACTCTAATCGCGACCTATCAATCGACACTCGCGACACTTTCCTTCGAAACTCAACTGCGCCGAAATTTCCTGATTGATCACCCCCCCTGTCTCATCAACCGCTTGGCAAATGCCCTCAAATCCGCTTGGCAAATCTTCCACAGCTTTCGACGAAGCACGAGGGCGAGGAGGAGAGGCGAATGCAGTGGCGCAGAGGTGGACAATGGAAATGTGCATGATCAGGCCCGAATCCTTTATGCCTAACCTCCAACATCCGAGGCTCCGCATGCAGTAATTTTGCGGTTTAATCACGTGACAGGGTAACAAAACGAGTTATCTGAAGAAACGGAAACGTGGGTCGAGTCGCACATAATACAGAGCCTTCCTTCGCAGCGCAACGCGACAACGGCGCACTCGGCGTCGTGCCGCGCGCCTCCGTGTGGCGTCCTCTTTGTCCTTCGCCTTTGTATCTCCCAACCCTCAGCGCCGCTGCATACTCTCACGTCGCGTCGCCGCTCCATCTTGCCGCCGACGCGCGGTCGAGTCAGGTGGATTCGAACGCGTGAATCATCAATGAAGGGATGGATGATATTCATCCATGCTACTTGAAGGGGGCGGTATCCCTACGGATGCCTAGCTACCTATAAATTTAGGGGGATGGCCACTCGCCCGCTCTGCGAACGGGCTGCCCCCACGAACTTTCCCTTGATCTCCGGCGGTTTAGGGTTTAGGATTTTGGGACTTTTAGGAATTTGTGGTTTTGGTTGATTTCTTAAGTTTTGACTCGATTAATTACTCTGTTTTTTTTTTTTTTCTTTTTTCTTTTTTCTTTTTTGCTGTTTGGTACGTGTTTTGAAGTAATAGTGAGATATTTTTATGTATGTTTACCTTTTCTAATATTTTTTATAAAATGTTTTAATTTGTTTTAATGTGTAAGTGATTTTGTGGGGTTTTTTTTCTCATTTTTTTAATTATTTTATTTATATTTAAAAAAAACTATAAATATGTGAATTTTATTTGTCAATATTGTGGAACAACGTGGACAATCTTATAAATTTATAACACCCTACAGTTTAAAAGCATGAGTTTGGTGGAAGGTAAATTTAAAAAGTTCAAAAATAATTACCCAAAAAAGACATTTGTAGGTCACATTTTATTTTATTTTAATTTTTTTTTTTCATGATGTCATACAAAAATTTATTTTTAAGTGTTGACTCTACAAAGTCAATCACACATGTAGATTGATTTTTTATATAAGGCATGTGCATATATATATATATATATATATATATAGCATTTTAAAGAAGAAAAGAAATACATTGGACTCTATGTAAGTAATAGGAGAAAATACTTGGTAATTATGCTTGCAAATAAGCCTTTTTTCTAACTTCAATATATTGTAATAATAGATTTCATTATTGTATAGTAAGATCCAATAGTAAAATTTATAGTTGATCAATTATTTTTGTTTTTTGCTTTTTCATTTCTTTTCTTTATTACTATGTATCTATATCTATATAAATGTATATACATTTATAAGGTGTTGTTAATGCCTCCACAAACCCTTATTCATTGTATGCCATCTTTGTTCATTATCTTTCAAACCTCTCTTCTCTTCTTTTTTTTTCTTTTTTTTCTTTTTTTTTTCTAAACTTTCAAATTAGTTGTGTGATAAAAAAAAATTAGTTGTTATTTTTTCAAAGTGGAATAAAAAAAATTAAAAACATTTTTTAAGTGGATGGTGGATTACAATGGTAGTAGTAAAAACTACAGTGGCACTAGTAAAATTTGTGGTAGCAATAGTGAAAATTGTGGTGGCATTAGCAACATCATATATATGTTCTTAATATAACATAATGTGAGTAGTTCTTTCAATTTACTTGTTTTATTTAATTATATTAATTAACTATTTATATTAAACAAGACAATTTGTAATTTCTAAATAGAGAATGGACTTGAATTGTGTAATTGTTAAACATGTACTATTCTTTTGATTGAATGAGTTTAAAACCTTATACATCATGCCAATTTAGAAAGTTTATGTCAAATCATATTATAACTTTTATGTGTAATATTTTTCTCATGCATACTTAAATATACCACAAGTTTTTTTACATATTACTATACATTAAATTTTAATTGAACATTTTTTTCTATTATTCTTTAAACATACCATGTCTCTTAGAAACTCATCACTTAAATTATCTTCTTTTTCATTAATATGTATATATGTATATTATTTTTATTTATTTTTATATTTAACCACCTAATTAGTGTTTAATTTCACAATAATTATTTTTTCAATTTGAATTAAGATATTTAAGTTTTAATTTTTAAAAACGCATTTAAATCTAATTTCAGTAAATATAATTATCACAATTTGACACTTTAAGTTATATGATCATGTGCAAAAATCTTTGAAAACAAGCTAGTTGTCTTTGATTATTATATATATATATATATATATATACATATATATACATATGTGCATATATTCTTATCACATATTGACAAATACAGTAAGAAACATATTTACTCCATCTATTTAGGTGCAAATTAAAGAACAAAGGAATTTTAATTGTTTTTCTATGTTCTACTATTTACATAATTACGTATATAATTTAATAAAAACTATGAAATAATTGGATTATTTTTTCATTTAATATGAGATCTGAAGTAATTTAAATAAAGGATAAATTTTAAAAATGAAAAGATGCACCAACCTTTGGATGTTGTCAAAGAAATCTTTGCATACTACAACAGCTGCTTTGGCAAGATATGAGAATGTAACATCACATATAAAATAATAGAATGAAAACTACCGTTTTTAATAGGAAGATATAACCAAACTCTCAAAAAAACTAGTTATGAGGGATCATACTAATATTTGATGATTTACAAAAAACAAAATAGGTTTTTGTACACTACTGAACTTAGCTAATTAACTACTTTTATGAAATCAATAATTGTATACAATGATCTGAGAAGTTGAATCATTATATCAACATAATTTATATTTGTCGTGGATATTTTCTTTTTTATTGAAAATTCATGTACGTATATTTTAATGAAAAATACATTGGCATAAAGATCAAAGAGGAATTATGTAATTACGAAGTTTTATTAACTCCTAAATTTGAAAAAAGTTCGAGGTTGGAGTGCCTTTTTTTCTTTTTCTTTTTTCTTTTTTTGAAGTACAGTTCTGTGCATGGTTCAATTTTTTTATATATTAGATGTACGTATTCCTAATTAATAATAAAAACGCAAGAATATCTTTAAATTAGGCATGTTTCAATGTGAAATAAAAACTTGAAGTGTATTTCAATAAGAAAATTAGAAAGTGATGCCCCAAGAATATATTTTTTGTTAGGTAAAATTCAAAAGCAAAATTTTCTTGAAGTGTATTTAAATTCTTTTTGGGTCTTCTTGCAAAGCTTCTTGACTCTTCAAAATTACATTTTAATTCTTGTATACGTTTATTATAATCATTTCATCATCAAATGGTTCATTCTTGTGTTTTTGAGTTTATACAAGTAATTTAGGGTTGTAAATTTTTGTGATCAGAATGAAAATATTCAATTCTCATTATTTTTTGTGATTGCAACATTTAATTACAAACATAATGTGCGTGCTCAGAAGGGAATATTAAAACAATTTTACTGCTTGATTTCAATTGTCTATAATTAAAGTAATAGGATCTATTACAACAAATTTTGTTAACTGCTCATTGAAAAATCATAGTTGATGTTCAAAACATTATGATTTAACAAATTTCGTGATTTGTCCTGTTTAAAAATATTTACATTAAAATCTGAGATCAAATCAAATATTTCAAAATCTGTTGATTTGATCAATTTCAGATGCAGAATAGAACACTTTCACATAAAAAATGAATGTTCCAATAACAAAAGAAATTGTAGTATTTTTTCAAAAGTTATGATCTGAACTTCTAAGATATGTATCTAGTACTTACATACATAACCTCACTGATAAAGTAGTAATTAAACTGACTCTGTTAAGTTTACTTCCTAAAAACCCAATAACCAGAGTATGATTAAATTCTTCTTTTGATTCTAATTTTAGAATTTATGAAGAACAATGATTAAGAGACATAAAATCACTTTGAGGTTATCTACGCACATTCAATGACTAACAAGACTATTACACCTATTGAAGATGTTGCAAATATAACAATTGATAGCTATAGTGCATATTTTTAAAACATCAAAAGTACAAGTAACAAAGTAGGTCAATGAAAATTTGTTGAAGAGGAGACTTTAAGTGTTGAGAATGAAATTTTATCTCTATGAAATACGTCCATCGTCATTGATTTTAAAAGAGATGCCATCAAATGGATAAAATAGGCAATGTTGTGTAGAAAAAGAGCAATACATATCCCATTGTAGCAGATCACAACTTTTCTTTTGTTGAATGTGAAACAAACAATCAAAGTTGAGGCAAAACCAAAATGGATTTGCATAATAAGACAGAGTTGGAGCAAGAAATGGAACTCTTTGAAGAGTTTGAAAGAAGCAAAGAACTCCAATTGAATATTAATGATCAAAGTGAAATATTGAAAGAAAGACGTGAAGTTGTAAGTGAAACCACAAATGATAAGAAACGTATTACTCAAAGCGATTTCTCTGAAAGTCCTAAAAAACGTAGTAAGCTTGAACAAGCAACAACAATGAAAAGAAAGAATGAAGAAGACGTGTGTTTTATATGCTTTGATGGTGGTGATTTAGTGCTCTGTGATTGCAGGTGAAATTGATTTACTCATACAGTGCTTGAAATTTTACAAATATTTAGATACTTTAATATCATTTGTGTATAATATCTGTCTTGACATTAACTTGATTATTTAAATAATAATCAATATGAAGATATTGTATGGTTTATATGTTTTCATTTAATACGTTGATAAAAATTAGAATACATTGCTATGTGATAAAATTGAAATTCAAGTATGTGTTCAGATTGTGTCCAAAAGCATACCATTTGGGATGCACTGGTCGTGATGAAGCATTTTTTATACAAAAAGGAGCTTGGTTCTGCGGTATTTTGTTTTCTGTTTTTTTATTTACTCGATTTTAAATTGAAGATACCCTAATTATATATATATATATATATATATATATATGTATTTCATCCTTTCTTTACCATATGTTTTGAATTTGTAGTTGAATGATTTTGTGGTAACACATGTAGGTTGGCATTTTTGCTCAAGCTGCCAAAAACGTGGAAATTATCAGTGCTACACATGTCCTACAACATATTGTAACAATTGTGTTAAAAAATCTAAATTTTTCACACTGAAAAAACAAAAAGGATTGTGTGAAGAATGCTTGCCAATTGTAAGCATGATTGAACAAAATGAAACAAGTAACAATGATGGGGTATGACATTAACCTGCTCTTTAAATAGCCTAAAACAATCAATGTTTAACAAAATTATTACCAGGTTAAAAATTGATGATTTATATATATATATATATATATATATATATAAAGTTTTATTCAATTCAACGAATCAATCATGTTATGTATACTTCCATAAAAACAAATTCTAACATATTCATACACATGCACTGTTTAATATTTTGTGTTTTAATTTCATTTTAAACATTGTTTGTGTAGGAGCAAGTGGATTTTGAAGACAAAGAAACTTATGAATACTTATTCAAAGATTATTGGCTTGACCTCAAAAGGAACCTCGACATCACACTTCCTATCTTCAATAAAGATAAACCTTCATTAAGAGGGACTTATGTTCATAACGTAGAACAATCTATAGTTGTCAACAATGGTGAATCTGACAATAACTCTCAAGATTCTCACAATTTTGATAATTCCATTGAAGAAAACAGTGAAGCAGAAAATGACAATGAAAGTGAGGAGCTGAATAAAAGAGTAAAAAACTCCTCCATAGAAATTGAAAGAATCAAAGATGAAAATGTTCAAGTTGAAACAATCGTTGAAATTCCACCAAATCAAATTCCTCATGAAAACAAAGATGATTGTTGGAAAGCCATTCCTTCTAAGATTGAAGATTGGGCATCAAGAGAATTAAAGGCTTTTTTGAAAAACATGAAAGAAGATGTTATGAAACCTCTTTCAAGATTTGCAATTCATAAGTTACTTTGGATATACATCAAACAAAACAAACTCCAAAATCCTAAAAAGATGAATGAGATTATTTGTGATCAACAACTTCGTCTTATATTTGAGAAAGATTCAGTTGGTCAATTTGAGATGTTCAAACTACTCAACAAACATTTTCCAACCAAAATTGTCTTAAAACCCCAACCTAAAGCAACAATGTATGTTGACAAAGCCAAAATAGAAGACTCACTAGCATCTACTTTGAGTCAAGAAAAACTTAAACTTGGTTTATTGAAGAATAAGAAAAAATGTCCCAAAAAAATTGAGAATATGCAAAGACCTCGCAGTAATGAATATGCAGCTATTACATACAAAAATATCAGTTTAATTTACTTACGACGATCCTTGCTTGAAGAATTTCTTCCAAACCCTAATTTTGAAAGTAAAGTTATTGGTACTTTTGTCAAAATACGCATTCAAGGAAATCCCAAAATGGGCACAAGTTATAGACTTGTCTTAGTTACAGGTAATACAATAATCATCATTCAGTTTCTGTTTTGAAAAAATATTACTAGTTTTAAAAGTATTGCAAAAGTTGATGATTCAATTTTGAACTTACATTGTTTGTGTCAGTATAGGAACTGGTGTACAAAAAGAATCTTACTTAGCGGGAACAACAATGACAAATGTAACATTATCTATTTTGAATCTTCAAAAAAAGGAGTCCATCACTATTGAAGTGGTATCAAATCAAGATTTTACAGAGGTGCCGAATCTAATACTTGAAATAAGTTATAAGTTATACATACATATATATATTTATATATATGTATGTGTGTGTGTGTGTGTGTGATTTTCATAATGTTATAATTTGATAATTTTACGTATTAATGGTTGAATTGCTGTTGTATATTTATTTTCTTACTTGAATCTTACATGTAAGAAGATATTCACATGAGATACATACTTTTGAAATACAACCCTTCAAATAATTATGTAAATAATTTTTGTATTAGAAAAATCATGTGACACATACCAGATAATTATAAATTATTAAGTTATTATGAATACAGGTGGAAGTAATAGTATCCACTCACTCTAAAAATGTGTTTGTCAAAAACAGGAGGAATGTGCAAGATTGCGTTTAAACATCAAATGTGGATTTTTGAAAACAATCACAGTTGTATGAATTTTTTCACCGCTAATCATATATATATATATATATATATAAAGATAGATAGATATATTCATGTATATATGGCTAAAATTTAGCTTATAGCTAAAAATGAGTTTTTAAATCAATCAAATCTATGTGGCTGATCAATATCTTTTGTTATATTGCAGGGTGAATTGGAAAAAAAGGCAATATCTTTACAAAACGAGAAATTTAATGATGTATAATTTTATCATCATTTATTTTATTTTATTTTTTTGTATTTGCACATGAGAAATTAAGACTTACTGTTCATAATTGAATACTTGAAAGCATCTTATCCATATATTCAGAATAACCTTGTGATTGAGTTTCAAATACTGTGTGTGACAGTGGATTGAGACCGAAAGGCAACGTTTGATCAACTTGAGGGATAGAGCCAGTGAAAAAGGTCGAAAAAAAGAATATCCTTTCTATTCATTTATAAACTTCTCTTGAGATTATCAGTTATTGTTGTGAACTGAGATTGGTTTTCATCTTAGTTTCTTTTCCATAGAAGCAAAATTTTAGGTGATTTTATTCACATTTTAATGAATTGAAGGGTGAAATTATCAAAATGTATATATAATTTACAGTGTGACATTTTGAATATACAAGTCCCTAAAGTTAAAACTTTTGATAATTATCATGAAATAAATTTCCCTTGTTCATAAATTTCTCTGTTCATAAGATATGTGAGCTCATTTGTCTTTTGCCCATAACATTCTGTAAATAAACCAGAATTCATTGACATGTACAAACTACAAATTACAGTGACATTGAAAGAGAATGAAGATTTGTACCCAAATGAATGGATACTATTCTTCTGGAGTATAGAATGTAATTCATTGACGTCTTTCATATGAAAATAATAACATCCCTGTTTGACCCAAAATCAAGAGTCTGTTGAATTGAATAGCCTCCAACTCCAATCCTTGACTAGATTTTATTCTTCACATTGAGGGAGTGTGTGGAAAGACTACAAGAGCTAAACAATTCTACGTTTCAAGATGAAAAGGTGAAGGCTAGACCTGATATAGCTGCAGATCCGCACATGGATCCAAGCTACGAATCTGATGAAAATGGGGAAGATGCTTCACTCTCAGGTATTCATTGCGTACTTTCGACTTCCTCCTTTTATATATATATATATATATATATGCATTCATTCGAAAGGCTAGGTGCAACGTCCTCTTAAAGTATGCTTTGACATGGGAAGAAAGCGAAGAGAACATCTAATGAGGTTTTTGCAAAACGATAATACTTGGTGGCTGTAGATACATTCTGTACAAGTGCAAGGCATCCTCAACACATTGGCTCGGACTCCTGTTCGAAAAGGTTGAGCTGGGGAGGAACCTGCATGGAAGACAATAAACAATCTGCTAACCTCGTAGAGAAAGAAAGACATAGGATCACTAAGTTGCCATCAAGCGCAAGGGAGGAGGAGATCAACAAAAGAGTTGCAAGTTGGAATGAAGCGTACCGACAGTGTGCTGCAAAGCCGTCGTTTGCACCTGACCACAAGAGTCGAGTTGAAGAAGCAAAGCCTCGCTGGGGTGACGATCGAGACAAACGATCGCCGCGGGAGAAAGTTTCGGGAGGTGGCAATGCCATGGAGGATCCACGAAGGAGGACAAATGAAGGAACTGCCTATCCATGGGGTCCCAAAAAGGACGCTAGGGTGGTAGCAGAGCAAGACAAGATCAACTCTTTTGAGGGTGAGGGTGTACCTAATTCGAGCAACACTTTCAACACCACAAGGCATCATGGAGCGGTCCCTTCGACAGCCGTTCCCACAGTTGCAGTGAATCATGGAGTCGAACATGAAAAATTATGGCACTATGTGGACCCTTCTGGAACTGTTCAAGGACCCTTTTCAGTAGAGCAGCTGCGAAAGTGGAGCGGAACCGGTCTGTTTCCAATTGACTTGAGAATATGGAGAACTACCGAAGGTCAGAAACATTCTATTCTTTTAACAGATGGGTTACAGGGAAAGTTCAACGCAGAGAAAGAACAGAACTTCTTTGTAGCAGAAAGAAGCGATGGCAAGACCCAAGCAGCGGCGACGAGTGGAACGAAAGCGCAGACAGATGCTTGGCACATTGAGCAAGATCCGGCTCAGGAAGGTGGGCAAGAGATGCTTAGAGCTGCAAGACAGAGAGATGTAAAACCACACAACTTGGTTCAAGGATGCCAACTACTGGACCATGAGCTAAAAAACTATCAAGATAAGAGAGGGAATGTTCCAGGTACCCTACCCGAAGTTCCTCCTAGGTGGCCGGAAGATCCTGATAGTTCTCGAAAAGGTGAGCGCTGGGACCCCTTGCACGGAGGGGAAACAAGTAATCAAGGTGAGAGAGGGAATAATTCAGATGCAGCAAGGCAAAGCCGAATAAATCATGCTAATCAGGAGGTAAGTAAAATTGGTTATAACGTCAGAGACGCGAGCTTGGCATCAACAGGTCAAATAGATTCAACAATATTCTGCAGGTTCCACATGCAAGGATACTGTTGGAAAGGAAAAGCATGTGGGTTCTGGCATAACTAAAGTTGTTTCATCCTAAATTCCATCACAAGAGTCGTTTCCAGCTCAGTGCAGGTTTCGCTTAAAATAACTGATAGAATTCCAAGTCCTTTCACTACGTACTAATTAGTTGAGGATGAAATAGGAGCACAGATTTCAGATGACTGGTACATCCAGCGGAAGTAAATATATTTTCAGATGGATAAATCTTTCACAATTCATCCCCAAAGTCCTCAGGTCACTCACGCCTGAAACCTCAGAAATGGTGAAATTTCTACTATGGCATTAGACTAGATTCTCCAGTGGCGCTTGCATGTTTTGGTTGCAGCTTCTCATTCTTATACTCCTAAGCAACATTATGCTACAAGACAGGTTGCACTCCGGAAATCTAGGTGATTCACCAACAATTTCCATCTCCTAGAGAACGTGCATTGTAGAAACACCTACGGAGCCACAGGCTAGCCCATCACTAACTACACGAGTCACTGTGGATAATGCACTGCACCTGGGAGGAAAAACCCTGGCGTAAGACCATAATCTCCCAGCACTCGTTGCCTAAACAAGATAAGGCCTCCCACACATTTGATTTCATCGCGGCAGCTGAAGTGGACTGGGAAACGATCCATTCTCATTCGAAAGAAAATTTTGACCCCTCACCTTCACTACCAGTCGCTGACAAAATTGGCAACAGTCTTCTCTCTAACATGATACTGAGTTCTCATGATTTGAGAGGCTTTCTCAGAACTAGGATATCCAAGCCACTCTTTGTACAGACCCTTCACAATCTCATTTTCAAAAGGTTCCCTAACATCTACATCGTTCAAGTAAGCACCCTCAAGCTGCTGAATCAACTCCTTTGCAGTTTGCCCCTTCTTGGGTTTAATTTGCCCTCCACCATTCAGACAACCCGATGGGCATGCCATAACCTCCATAAAATGATAGTCACACCTTCCAGCTTTGATCTGTCGCACTATGTTCTGTATATTTCGAAACCCGTACACAAGAGCAAACTTCAACACCTGCTTCCCATCAACTTCAAGCGTTATCTCCCGAAAATCCGCATTTCGGAGAGTCTTAAACTGTAAAGGTCCAGAAATTTCCTTCCCAAATAGCTCACGAGATGCATATCGAAAGATACACTCAGCGTAGCCACCTGAACCGCCCGATACTCCATATAAATGTTCCCGCTCATCTACATTTGTTAGCACTCTGTCCAAAGGGACCTCTTCCAGTTCCCCAAAAACTACGTTTCTAGTCTGTAATAAGTCCAATATTTCACCTGACGTAAGTACGCAATCCACTTCTGTAATCTGTGGCTTATTGCCTTCCGTTAACCCTTCCCCTTCAACTTCAAAAATGAAATCCTCACGGGCAGCTTCAAGCTTCTTGTCATAGCAGGGCATGATAGTTACATGGTAAACATCTTCCGGCAAGAGCCCTAGACTCTTGCATACATATCGCTTCAGTATGGTTCCCATCACTTGCTGAGGACTTTTTACTGCACTGATGTAAGGTAGGACATCATCTCCATGCGTTTTTTCCGCATAGCAGACCCAACCTGTACATGAATTCTCACTTCAGATAGCTGCAAAATTTTCACCCAACACGATTTCAAGAAGGAAGAAATAGTAGAAATTGCAAACTAAGTCGCTAATCACTATTGTCACGGCAGAGTTGTGAAGAATTGATACAGAAATTGAAATACCTGGGCAAGACGATGCCAGAATGGGGAATTTTTTTTTCTCTCTAAATCTTTCCACAAACTCAGCACACGATTCTACTAAAGATATGTCTCTGCTGCAGCTAGTATCAAACACTGCCTTCACACCAAGAGACTTCAAAAATCCTGACAGCTTCTTGAACGCTTGAAGAGGAGTTAAACCGTAATAAGCTGCTAAAGAAGCCCTTGATTGTGGTGATAATGATACCACAACTGCCTTGTTACTAGCACTTAATTGGCTCAGCAGTTCTCCTGTTCTCGACGGTGATCACCACAAGGACACATTACAAACGTCAGACCGTGCGGTAAGAATACAACTGGAACCCAATTGCAAAAATGGCACTGCAATAGTCAGTTTATCGACTCAGAAATACTTCTTTTAAAAAATGAAAATAACTGCGTTCTACAGGCTAATATATTTGTCGCGAAGGTAATCCATTGAGACACAATTAGACACAAAAGGTACTTAATAACACGACTCAAATTTGGCAACACTTATTTATTACTCCGATTACTCGGAACTACACAGTCCCGAGGATCTCGACTCACACACACAAATTACCAGCCAGAGGGGTGAAAAAGGAAACCCAGCAAACACTTTTACTTGAAGAAACAAGTTAGAGACAAAACCTGTGCTCTGTTGTTCAAGCATCACAGTCTCCGCCGTGGTGATGCAACCACTGCACGCCAAACAATCATGCAGTGACACTTTGACAGGATCAGTGGACACTGCGGTTTCCTTCTTTGACACGATGCGAACTTGCGAATCGACAGCAGGCGCCTGCTTCTTAAACCCTTTCATCGTCACCACGCAACCTTGCGACTGGGATATGTAATCATTGTGACTACCCAACTTCACAGAAGACGCCATCACTCCCACACGATACTCAACGCGGGAAGTACCCCCACGACTAAAACACCAAACCCCCTTCTCAAAGCACAAACCTCTTCAAATGAACTCAAAATTCTTAAAACTGGAAAATTAGGGTTTAAACACTCTAAATTCCTGCTCCTACACCATCAAACAAAACCTATATGGTTGTTCAATCGCCTTCTTTATCAAGTCACAAACAGTCAATCAAAGTCGGCGAATCTGCAAGCGAAGCTGCGAGGAGGCGGTCGCGTTAGAGCTAGAGGAAGGAGGAACCTGCCACGTGATTCCAGTATCTTCCAGCATGACACATTCTAGGGGCTATCGCGCGCATAAAGTGACATGGGCATCCAAGCTGGAATGCACATGAGGGGGGGGGGGGGGAGGGTGACCACGCTGAAGAAGACCCCGTGATAGTTGCGCCACTTGGATTAGATTAACCTCGCTCAAGCATCCATTCCAGCTTGCCCAAAATCAGTGTTGCAGACAGAGCTGGGAAGGAAGGCTTTTTAGGCAACTAGTGTGTAACCCAACAAGGCCTGCGGATGCTCGAGTCCATGTCCCAAAGCAATGCACCTCCAGACCTCGATGGTCAGCATTTTCATCGCGCTCTGTACCTTGCGGCGTCCTTCGCTTGCACCCAGAAGCACATTACTGATGCTTCCAGACTAGAATGAAATTAACGCCGGTGTTTTCTGGGTTATCTTGCTATCCACGATAATTACATATGCTTAAACTCTGAAGGACAGCGGCACTGATTTGCGGAGGCTGTTGGCTGGGTGATCGTCCATGGCTTGCGTCCGCCAGGTACACTACAATGAACAAAAACAGTGGATTATTTACGATCAGGGTTTTCATGCAACACTCCGCGCGAAGAAAGACCACTTTTGCCCGCATGTGGATTCGTGAGCTTTGTATTTGAACTGCGGCTTTCGCGTTTTCCAGTCTCTTTTTTTCCGATAGGTTTTCGGTTTTGCCGAAACCTCGTGTAGACAGACTTTTCTCGGGATTGTTGACTTGTGTTGTAGCTCAGGCTCGTTTGTTTTTTCTTCCATTGCTTTGTGTTTTTCCCTCTCGTGATGTTGCATTTTAGGGTTCCCTCGATCATGTTTCACAACAGGTTGTAATTTCTTGGTTCAGAAACAGATTTCATGCAGTGGACACATGTGGAATTTCGGAATTAGGGTTTGAATCCTAACCCCTAATACTTGGGCTGCTTTACTCTAAACTTAAGCTAGCTCCTGGTTGTATAGAGGGAGCAGCAACTAAACTTGTGGTTGAAAGAATTGAAACAATTCTAGCATGGTATTGCAGGGGCATAATGAAATAATGGTAGTGTATATGGTATGCATGCATGTGTGTAACTATAGCACATTATTATTAGAATAATTTGGTTAAAAAGTGTAATTATTTAATATGAAACCTAGCTTTGTATTACTGAATTGTGTTTTGAGATCATGGGTAATGTTAAAAATGAGTCTATATTTAACATAAGTTGTTTGATTGACATCACCAATATGCACAATTTATTGAAGTTTTATGAAACCACTTGATGTATTTTTGTTTAGTCATTAATTAACACATAAAATTTTGTATTTATATCAAAACCAACATGCATAAATTATATATACATAGAGAGAAAGAATTGTAAAAGTCACTTTTATCTAAAGTGTCAAGACAATTTGTCAACTTCCACTTATTATCATAGGTTTTGCTATAAGCACCACAATCTATTATCCATTTGTCATATTTCTTTGGTTATTTTTATTCCAGTTAAACTCAAAAAATTAATACTTGTAATATATTTGTTTTGTTACATTTTATATAAAAAATTAATTTAATTCTAATAAAAAATAGTTGAATAGTTCATAACAATGAATTTAAGTGATAATAGCAAGATATGTGCAAGCATTAATAAAACTATGTATGTATGTATGTGTTTATAAAATTTATCTACAAGTTCAATACTAAATCTTTCATATTTCACTAAAATTAAACAAGAATAAAATCTAACAATAATAAGCACAACACCCATTGTGTTCAAAGATAATAAATAGGGATTTTTTTTTATTTTTATTTTTTTTTTCTTTTCTTTCAATTAATCAACAGAGTGACCATTAACATAATTTTTTTGACATTAAATATAGACAATTCTAAGATGGAATAATCTAAAAGAATAATCATAAACCTATTTGTAAGATTTATAAAAATTTATACTTCCAAAATATCTTATTAATAATAATATTGCAACATATCATTATATTATTAAAAATATATAAATTAATGGCACTATTATTTAAATAAAAAGATGCCATATTTAATTTTTTTAAAGAATAGACATGTCTCTTCTAAACCATCTTTTAAGTAATTGAAAACTACAAATATACAAGTTTTATACCAAATTATCAAAAAGTGACATCATTTAAAAACAAATAGGTAATTGTTGTAAAATTTTTTTTAAAAAATTTTAATGATAAAATTACATAATTGATTATAAATATATTTTAATTCTAAATATATATAATTCTAAATATATAAAATATATTGAAAAGTGTATTTTTAATAAAATAAAATTACTATTTTTTTAAAAAAATAAATTCAACAAATAAAAAATTATTTCCTTACAAAGTATTATAGAAGATCTTATCAATATAATATTCTATACATATACATAAATATATATATATTTGTATAATTTTAAAATTAAATACTTATATTATTTTAAAAATAAAATAAAATATTATTTTAAAAATAAAATAAAATATTTTTTTACTTAAATTGTTATCACTTTCTGAAATAAATAAATAATATATAGATTTCTTATCATATCAAACTTATTATTAAATATATATATATATATATATATATATATTATTTATTTAATAAAAAAAATTATTATTATTTTAATTACTTGATTAAAAATTCTTTTAAAATAAATAATTTAAATTTTTACTTAATTTTTAATTAGTATATTTTTAATTATAATTATGATTCTAAATTAAATAATGATATTAACCATGTAGCCTACATATAGAAAATTTGCCTTGCAAATTAAGACACATGCTTTATGAATTCGACATGGGTAGGTGCTCTTATAAAATGTTGCCACATAATTTTTAGTAAAAGGGACAAGAACTTGATGAAAGTAAATAAATAAGTATAAAAAAATGAAAATAAAGAAATAAATATATTAAAAAAGAATTGGAATGGCTATTGCCAAAAAACAAAGAAATTAGAGACTCTTGAATCTAAACTAGAAGTAAGAAAAGGGTTGACAAGAGTGAAGAAGGCTTCATTCGTACCTCTATATATACTATCTAATTAGTAGCTATATGGCAATGTTCTATTGGACCTGTAATATGAATTGACTATATAAGACACATGCCTTAACTTACAAGGCAAGTTTTCTATGTGTGCACTACAAAGTTTGCTTGTTCTTCAAGCTACCAACATGTGAAGCACATGGCTAACTTGCGTCAAAGACAAGAACTTCATAAAAACAAATAAACAAGTAAGTCTTTTCTCAAAGAAAGATGACAGAATAGAAATAACTCAATATGTATATTAACAAAGAAATTAGAATGGATATTGCCAAAAGACAAGAAAACTAGAGGCCCTTGAAACTAGACTAGAAGCAAGAAACGAGTTGACAAGAGTGAAGAAGGCTTCACTCTTCTCTCTATATATACTATCTAACTAGGGGTTATGTGGTGATGTTCTATAGGACCTCCAATATGTGTTGACTTTGTAGGACACATGCCTTGACTTACAAGGTAAGTTTTTCTACATGTGGGCCACATAGTAAGCTTAGTCTTCAAGCTAACAACATGTGTGGCACATGGCCAACTTGTTGACAATGTTTTTAATCCAAAAAGTCAATTAAAGACACCTATAAAGTCAAAATAGCAACTATGAAGCTTCTAGGAAGCTACTATAATAAATATTATAAAATTAACTTATTTTTATCTATTTTTACTTACTTCTAATTATTTATACATGTAATTACTAGCTTACATGTGTATGTTTGTGACATTATCTTCCTTCTAGAGACGAGTTCCATGAGAAGCAGTGATCATATATTGAAGAAATCTATGATGCAACGAATTGTATTTGCCACATACTCTGATCTTTATTTTCTTCGAAGATGATTGATAGGGCCTCTCAATCATCAATAATGTCCCATACTAGAGCGGAAAGACCAACTAGTTATTTGATCGTTGTTGAGGCCTTCATGACTTCTTTCGAATAAAATATTTGAAACACCATCAAGAGTTGTTCCTACCTCTAGTAAAATCACCAAACATCGGGAGTCCCTTCTAAGGTTGTGATACCAAATGCATTGTATCTGGCCATCTATTTGAGGAAGAACATATTATTTTTGAAGATCTTCATCTCAATTGCATCATCTTGAAGGTTGTAACAATCGTAATGTCTCATTCGGTAGGTCATCAAACAAAGGTTCTTGAGTCGAATCCGATGGTTGTTGGTTCTCCATCTCTTCAACGTCACAACTACAAAGAAGCTACAAACAAAGATTGAAAGTAGAATGTTATCTTGCCTAGATCTTGTTTCTTTTATAAAGAAGGTTTTTATCTTGTTTTTGATGGATGTCGTTGATAAAAAGCCTCTATCGCCTTCACTGTATTTATAAGATTCTTTATTGGCTCCCATGTACGTTTACTAATATCATATCCATGCCAATCGACAAGATATTCTAATTTATTTCATCGTCGCCTTGAATCTAAAACTTCTTCTACATCAAACTCTTCAATATTGTCCACTTCTATAGGAGGAGGTTGTCACGGCCATAATCATGTAAGCTAATAATTACATATAGAAATAAATAGAAGTAAGTAAAAGTAGATAAAAGTAAGTTAATTCTATAATATTTAATATAGAAGCTTCCTAAAAACTTCTTAGACGTTGCTTTGACTTCATAGGTGTCTTTAATTGACTTTTTGGATTAGAAACGTGGTCAACAAGTTGGCCATGTGCCACACATGTTGTTAGCTTGAAGATCAAGCTAACTATGTGGTCCACACGTAGAAAAACTTGCCTTGTAAGTCAAGGCATGTGTCCTACAAAGTCAACACATATTCGAGGTCCTATAGAACGTTGCCACGTAGCCCCTAGTTAGATAGTATATATAGAGACAAGAGTGAAGGCTTCTTCACTCTTGTCAACTCCTTTCTTGCTTCTAGTCCAGGTTCAAGAGTCTTTAGTTTCTTGTCTTGTGGCAATAGCCATTCCAGTTTCCTTTTAATATACCTACTTCTTTATATTTTGACTTATTATATCGAGATAGCCTTTTTGTGTATATTTTCCCTCATCGAGTCTTTGTCCTTGACAGATTGACAAGAGTACACTTACAATATCAAAGCTTTGTTTTTTCTTGAGTAAGAGTGGATTACCCCTTTCTCTTGACAAGACATAAGCGTATTAGAAGTTTGCGGATTACCCACTTCTAAACTGATATTGTTCTTAGTATCTTCTTTGTTATCAAGTCTTTCTTTTCCTTTGTCTTGAGCAATATCAAACAAATTTTTCTTCTTAGTGTCATTATGGCAGAGCTTGTTGAAATGAAGAGTGCAATGGCACAAATGCAAGAGCAAATGAGGGAGTTAATGCTTGCGAAGCATCAACTCAATTCACCAACACAGGAAAGAACAAGAATAGCAGAAAGTGGGGATATAGAGATGATCGGAGCTGCTTCAACATCTACAATAAATCACGTTCCTTCTCCAATTGTACAACACCCTATAAGCACTAGAGAACCAAGAATTACCTTACCTGAGAAATTTGATGATACGAGATCAAAGTTTCGAGGGTTCATCAATCAAGTACAATTGGCAATTGAACTTCAACCGCAAAGCTATCCAACTCCAGGATCACAAGTCAGGTTTATTGGCACTCTACTTTCTGGTTCTGCATTATCGTGGTTTTCATCTTTTCTTGAACAACGAAATCCAATATTGGACAATTTGGAAGCTTTTTTGGCGGAGTTTCGATCTATGTATGGTGAACACGATGCAACTCGTGTTGCAACAAATAAGATCCGAATTCTGCGACAAGGAAATCGCTCAGTAACAGTGTATGCTTCACAATTTCGACAACTTGCTATTGACATCAAGTGGGATGATGCTGCACTCATGAGTCAATTTCTTTATGGATTGCAATACGAAGTAAAGAAATTGATGCTCAACTTACCTGATCCTCAAACTTTGAGTCAAGCAATCGATTTTGCGGTAAAATGTGATAATCGACTTTTCGAATTTCGATCCGAGAATCATTCACGGGAACCTCAACGTTATTACTCAATGACAACATCAACATCTTCGCCAAACGTACATTCGGAAGTAGAAGACATGCAAATTGACGCGGTACGTTTTAAACCCCTAACTGAGCAAGAAAAGATTCGTCGTCGTCAAGAAGGATTATGTTTATATTGCGGAGAACCTAAGCACACTGCTCAACATTGTCCAAAGAGACGACGCAACTATAAAATGAGGGGTACGACGGTCAAAGAAGACAACATGTCAGAAAACGGATTCGTCCAGCTACAGTAGGGACCGTGCAGCTGGAACCTTGTACAATTCCTAATAAAGGTCCTATCCTCTCCTCAGAACCCTCTCCTTGTTTTATAATAGACTTATATTTAGGACCTAAGAATTACAATGCCTCTGTTTTATTAGATTCGGGAGCCTCAGCATGTTTTTTAGATGAACAATTTGTTAAAAGTCGTAAAATACCTTTTGTACAGAAACCTAAACCAGTACATGTAGAAGTCATAGATGGTCGTCCCTTGTCTTCTGGAGATGTCACTCATGAAACTCATGCTAAAAAAATAACAATAGACGGTCATGATAGCTACATAGCTTTTAACATAATTAAATCCCCGTCCAATCCAGTTATTTTAGGTTTATCCTGGCTAGAAAAATATAACCCTCGAATAGATTGGAATTCGCATAAACTTGACTTTTTCCAGAGCGTTATTAATAGTTCTACCAACCAAGTAAAAAATTATAAGTCTAGTATAGTAAAACCCGTACTGATAGGTGCAAAAGCATTTATACACGGAGCAAAAGAAGGATCAACTTTTGCTATTTATGCTGCACCTATTTCTGAAAACGTAAAGACTTCAAGTGGCATTCCAAGTCAATATCAGGAGTATCAAGACGTTTTTGAGAAAAAGAATGCAGATATTCTTCCTGAGCATCGCCCATATGATTGTTCAATCGACCTCAAGGAAGGAACTCAGCCACCATTTGGACCAATTTACAGTTTATCGCAAGATGAGATGGCTGAACTCAAGACATATATTGACGAGAATTTAGCGAAGAATTTCATACGCCATTCAAAATCTCCAGCAGGAGCTCCAATTCTATTCGTAAAGAAAAAAGATGGATCTTTACGAATGTGTGTTGATTATCGAGGACTCAACAAGATCACAATCAAGAACAGGTATCCATTACCTTCGATATCAGGACTCCTTGACCAGTTGAATCAAGCTAAGATCTATACAAAAATAGATCTAAGAGGAGCATATAATCTAGTACGGATCAAAGAAGGAGATGAATGGAAGACTGCGTTTCGAACCAGGTATGGACATTTCGAATATAATGTCATGCCCTTTGGACTCACGAATGCACCAGCTACTTTTCAACATCTCATGAATGATGTATTTCATGAATTCTTAGACAATTTTGTCGTCTGCTATCTAGATGATATCCTGATCTATTCTAAGAACGTCGAAGAACATGAAATACATGTTCGTCAAGTATTACAAAAACTTAGAGATGCAGGATTGTACGCCAAGATGGAAAAGTGTGTATTTCACACTAGTCAAGTTGACTTTTTAGGATACATCATTTCAAATGATGGTCTCATGATGGATTCTAAGAAAGTCCAAACAATCATGGATTGGAAGATTCCAAGGACAGTAAGAAATGTCCAATGTTTCTTGGGATTTGCCAATTACTATCGGATCTTCATCAAAGATTTCTCACGAGTTGCAGCTCCACTTACACGCTTGACTAGTAAAGATAAATTCCAATGGAATCAAGAAGCGGAAGCAGCATTTGAAGCCTTGAAGACATCGTTTGTCTCTGCACCAGTCTTATATCGTGTTGACTTTTTCAAGGCATTTTTTATGGAAACAGATGCATCAGATTTTACCTTGGGTGCAGTTTTATCACAAATGGGAACAGATGACAAACTTCATCCGATAGCTTTTCATTCAAGAAAATTCTCAGCAGCTGAGATCAATTATGAGATCCACGATAAAGAACTTCTTGCGATCGTGGATTCCTTTCAAGAATGGCGTCATTATCTAGAAGGCGCTTCTAGTCCAGTCACTGTGTATACAGATCACAAGAACCTCGAGTATTTCATGTCAGCACGCGTGTTGAATCGTCGTCAAGCTCGTTGGAGTATGTCTTTGTCAAGATTCGAGTTCATTATCACTTATCGGCCACGAAAACAACAAGGTTTGTCTGATGCCCTATCTAGACGTTCTTATTTTGCACCAAAAGAAGGAGATGCAGCTTTTGAGCAACAAAGAACGGTCCTCTTGAAACCGGTGCAATTTCATCTCCGAGCAATGAAATCAACATTGACTGTTGATTCAACTTTTCTCAAGCAAATCCAGTCCAGTATGTCCTCAGACCCTCTTGTTTATGATATCAAGAATAATTCTTCCAAGTCTCATGATCCTTCTAAGTTTGAGTTCAAGAATAATCTATTATATTTTGAAGGACGCCTACATGTTCCAGAAGAAGAAGCACGTTTACGTGTTCTTCAAGCACGTCATGACTTTCCAGCAGCAAGGCACTTTGGATATAATAAGACTTTGGAACTCATATCAAGAGATTTTTGGTGGCCACAAATGTGGAAGTCAGTCAAAGACTTTGTACAATCATGTGATATTTGTTCGAGATCAAAAATTCCTCGTCATCGACCTTACGGACTTCTTCAGCCATTACCTATACCAGAACAACCATGGTCTTCTGTTTCTATGGATTTCATCACAGATCTTTCAAGCTCAAGATCTTATGATTCTATATTTGTGATAGTAGATCGATTCACCAAGATGGCACATTTTGTGCCATGTACAAAATCTATCACAGGTGAAGAAACAGCTAAGCTTTTTATTAATAATATCTATCGCTATCATGGATTACCTAAAGATATCATATCAGATAGGGGAACTCAATTTGTGTCAAGATTTTAGAGGACCCTTTTCAAGATTTTAAAAGTAGACATAAAGCTATCTTCGGCTTTCCATCCTCAAACTGATGGACAAACAGAGCACGTAAACCAAGTCTTGGAGCAATATTTAAGGTGTACTATCAACTACCAACAAGATGATTGGACAACCCTTCTGCCATTGGCAGAGTTTGCTTATAATAATACGGTACATTCTTCCACGCAACAAACACCTTTCTTTGCCAATTATGGCTATCATCCACGACTTGATACTTTTGATTTTTCAAAAGTTGATAATCCTACAACAGAAGATATGGCAAATCGGTTGTCAGAGTTACATGCAATAATGAAGACGCAATTGAAGGAAGCTCAAGAATGACAAAAGATAAACACAGATCTATATCGTAAGGAGCAACCACAAATCAACGTGGGTGATAAGGTATGGCTACTTCGTCGCAATATCAAGACTACTCGACCTTGTGACAAGTTGGACTATCGTAGGCTTGGCCCCTTTTCTGTTTCTGAACAGATCAACCCAGTTGCATATCGGTTAAATCTACCGGATTCAATGAAGATCCATCCTGTATTCCACGTGTCTCTTCTTGAACCATATAAGACAGTGGATATACAAGGAAGAAGACAAATGCCACCGCCTCCTATAGAAGTAGATAATAATGAAGAATTTGAGGTAGAAGAGATATTAGACTCAAGACGGCGCCGAAATAAGCTGGAATATCTTGTTCATTGGTGCAGATATGATATTAGTGAACGCACATGGGAGCCATCCAGGAATCTAGCAAATGCATCAGCTAAAGTCAAAGTTTTTCATCAATGACATCCATCGAAACCAAGATAAAAATCTCTCTTATAAAAGAGACAAGATTGAGGCAAGATAACATTCAATTTCCTATCCTTGTTTGTAACTTCTTTGCATTTGTGACGCTAATTAGATGGAGAGCCAACAACCAGCGGATTCAACTCAAGAACCTTCGTTTGCTGACCTGCCGGACGAGACATTACGATTGTCACAACCTTCAAGACAACGCAATCGAGATGAACATCTTCAAGAACGACATGTTCTTCCTCGAATAGATGGTGAGATACAACGCGTTTGGTATCACGATTTGGGAAGGGACTCTCAATGTTTGGTGATTTTGCTAGAGGTGGAAACAACTCCTGATGGTGTTCCAAATATTCTATTCGAAGGAAGTTACGAAGGCCTCAACAATGATCAAATAACTGGGTGGTCTTCCCGCCGTGGAATGGGACACTACCGATGGTTGAGAGGCCCTATCAATCATCTTCGAAGAGAACAGAGATCAGAGTATGTGGCGAATATAATTCGTCGCATCATAGATTTCCTCAACATATGATGACCGCTCCTCGTGGAACTCGTCTCTAGAAGGGGGGGTAATGTCACGGCCATAATCACGTAAGCTAATAATTACATATAGAAATAGGTAGAAGTAAGTAAAAGTAGATAAAAGTAAGTTAATTCTATAATATTTAATATAGAAGCTTCCTAGAAACTTCCTAGACGCTGCTTTGACTTCATAGGTGTCTTTAATTGACTTTTTGGATTAGAAACGTGGTCAACAAGTTGGCCATGTGCCACACATGTTGTTAGCTTGAAGATCAAGCTAACTATGTAGCCCACACGTAGAAAAACTTACCTTGTAAGTCAAGGCATGTGTCCTACAAAGTCAACACATATTCGAGGTCCTATAGAACGTCGCCACGTAGCCCCTAGTTAGATAGTATATATAGAGACAAGAGTGAAGGCTTCTTCACTCTTGTCAACTCCTTTCTTGCTTCTAGTCCAGGTTCAAGAGTCTTTAGTTTCTTGTCTTGTGGCAATAGCCATTCCAGTTTCCTTTTAATATACCTACTTCTTTATATTTTGACTTATTATATCAAGATAGCCTTTTGTGTATATTTTCCCTCATCGAGTCTTTGTCCTTGACAGAGGTGGAGCTTGTCTTCTTCTTGGTATGTCTCCTGTCTTGTATGGTTCAAGAAGAGATACATGGAATATTGGATGGATTTTCATTGACTTTGATAGTTGTAAATAATATGCAACTGGATTGATTTGTATAAAAATAGAAAATGATCCAAGCCTTCGATAATCTAACTTGTCACAAGGACTAGTGGTCTTAATATTGCAAAAAAGTAACCGTACCTTGTCACCTATGTGGAATGGTAGTTGTTCCTTTCGATAGACATCCACATTGACCTTATGATGTTCTTGAGCTTCTTTTAACTGTGCCTTCATCGTTGCATGTAGCTCTAATAAATGAATTGCCAAATCTTTAGCCGAAGGATTATCAACTTTTGAAAAGTAAAAAGTATTAAGTCGTAGATGATAAGTATAATTAGCAAAGAAATGTGTTTGTTTTGTAGAAGAATGAACCATATTATTGTAAACAAACTTTGCCAATGGCAAAAGAGTTGTCCAATCATCTTCTTGATAGTTGATGGTATATCTTAAATATAGCTCAAAAATTTCATTAATACGCTTCGTTTGTCCATCACTTTGAGGATGGAATGTTGAAGATAGTTTTATATCCACTTTTAGAATCTTGAAAAGAATCCGCCAAAATCTTGATACAAATTGAGTTCCTCTATCCATTATTATATCCTTGGATAATCCATGGTAGCGATAGATATTATCAAGAAAAAGCTTAGCTGTTTTTTCACCTTTGATGGATTTTGTACATGGTACAAAATGTGCCATCTTGGTAAAACGATCTACTATCATGAATATGGAGTCATAAGAACGTGAGATTCGAAGATCGGTGATAAAATCCATAGAAATAGAAGACCATGGTTGTTTTGGAATGGGTAATGGCTAAAGAAGTCTGTAAGGTCTATGACGAGGAGTTTTTGATCTCGAGCAAATATCACAAGTTTGTACAAAAGCTTTGACTTCTTTTCACATTTGTGGCCACCAAAAATCCTTGGATATTAGTTCCAAAGTTTTATTGTACCCAAAATGTCCTGCTACTAGAAAGTCATGACGAGCTTGAAGAACATATAATTGAGATTCACCTTCTGAATCATATAGGGGTCCTTTGAAATATAGTAGATTGTTCTTGAATTCAAACTTAGAAGTATCATGAGATTTTGAAGGATTTTCTTTAATATCACAAATAAGAGGATCAAAAGATATACTTGACTAAACTTGCTTAATAAAAGTTGAATCAACAATTAGTGTTGATTTCATTGTTCGAAAATGAAGATACTTTGGATTCAAGAGAATTGTATATTGTTGATCAAAAGTTACATTTCTTTTATGTAGTATAAGATAAGATCATCTAGAGAGTGCATTTGACAAACCTTATTGTTTTCCTGGTCGATAATTGATCTTGAATTCAAATCTTAACAAAAATATACTCCAATGGCCTTAGCTACAATTCAAAATACATATTGAAATAAATTATTCAAGATTCTTGTGATCCGTATACACGATGACTAAGCTAAAAGCACCTTCTAGATAATAGTGCCATTCTTGAAATGAATCCACGATTGTAAGAAGTTCTTTAATGTAGATCTTGTAGTTGATCTCAGCTGTTAAAAATTTTCTAGAATGAAAAGCTATTGCATGAAGTTTATCATCTGTTCCAATTTATGACAAAATGGCATCCAAAGTAAAGTTCGATGTGTTTGTTTCCATTAAAAAATGGCTTAGAAAAATCGACGCAATATATGATTGGTGTAGAGACAAAAGTTATCTTCAAAGGTTCAAATGCTACTTTAGCTTCTTGATTCCATTGAAGTTTGTCTTTACAAGTCAAACGTATAAGTGGAATTGCAACTTGAGAGAAGTCTTTGATGAAGATCCGATAGTAGTTGGCAAAGCTTAAAAAGCATTTGACATCTCTCATCGTTTTTGGGATCTTCCAATCCATAATAGTTTGTACTTTCTTAGGATCCATTATAAGTCTATTATTTGAAATGATGTATCCTAAGAAGTCAATTTTAGTAGTGTAAAATACATACTTTTCTATCTTGGCATAGAGTTCCACATCTCTTAGTTTTTGTAACACATAACAAATATAAAATTCATTTTCTTCTCTGTTCTTAGAATAGATTAAGATGTCATTTAGGTAACAGATAATAAAATCATCTAAAAACTCTTGAAAAATATCATTCATTAGATGTTGGAATGCTATTAGTGCATTTGTAAGTCGAAAAGGTATGACATTGTATTCGAAATATCCATACCTTGTTCAAAATGTAATCTTCCATTCATCTTATTCTTTGATGTATACCAGATTGTATGCTCTTGGTAGATCTATTTTTGTATAGATGTTAGCTTGATTCAACTAATTAAGGAGTCCAAATATCAAAGGTAGCAGATACGTGTTTTTGATAGTGATTTTATTGAGTCGTCGATAATCGACATATATCCGCAATAATCCATCTTTTTTGTTCACAAATAAAATTGGAACTTGTGATGGAGATTGAGAATGGAATATGAAGTTCTTGGCTAGATTCTCTTCAATATATTCCTTGAGTTCAGCCAACTCATTTTGACATAAATTGTACATTGGTCCAAATGGTAGTTGTTCTCCTTCTTGAAGGTTAATTGAGCAGACATAAGAATAATGTTTCAGAAGAGTATTCACATTTTTCTTCTCAAATACATCTTGAAAATCTTGATATTGGCTTGGAATGCCACTTGAAGTCTTTTCACTAGTAGAAACAAGTTTGGCATAAATGACACAAGGTGATCCTTCATTTGCAGCATGCAAGAAAGCTCTTGTATTTACAAATATAGGTTTAATTATACTAGACTTATGTCTTTCTACTTGATTAAGTACATTCTTAGTTATACTTTGAAAAAAGTTAAAATTATGAGAAGTCTAATCTATTTTAGGGTTATATTATTCTAGCCATGATAAACCTCAAATGGGAGGATTAGAGGGAGATCTAATGATAATAAATATTACAAAGCTACTATGACCATTAGTTGCTATTTCTATAAGAAGGGTTTCATGAATAATATCTCCTGAAAATAATAGACGACTATCTATGACTTCTACATGAACAGGTTTTGTTTTCTTAACTAAAAGTATGCTATGTCTTTTAACAAATTCTTCATCTAAGAAACATGCTAAGGCTCTTGAATCTAGCAAGGCAGAGGCTTTGTGATGTTTAAGTTCTAGAATAACATTTATCATTAAACATGGAGAGAGTTTTGAAGAGAGAATAGGACCTTCACTAGATGTTGTATAAGGTTCCAGCCACATAGTCCCTATTGTAGCTAGACAAATTTATTTTTTGTAATGCTATCTTCTTTGATTACCGTTCTCATGTTGTAACATGACCATATGGTGAAAGATAATTATATGGATCTTATTATAGAAGAGCCAAGTTAAAAAAAAAGTAGAAAAATATAGAAAAAAAGATAAGAAGGTAATAAAACTTTTAGTAGTAATGCTGCCTTTTTAGAAAAAAATACCTTCTACTTATTTTGTAGGGCCAAAAATTAGGAAAAATAATATAGATTAAAAAAATAAATGATATAGACATCTTTAGGAAGAAGTTAAGAGTAAATTCTAGCAAAAGTTTTCTAAAAAAACTAGATATTGGTACCTGAGGAGGGTCACTTAACAATCTGGATCAAATTCAGATCCTAAGGCATAAAACCGAGTACCTATTACAACTTGGGGATTCTTTGGTAGATCGAAGAATGGGATTTGATAGAAGATTAGATAAGGTTTTTATGATCATTTGTTTTGGGTGATTTGGATCTGTATTGACTTTGTAAGAGCTTTGCAAAGTCAAGGTTTGTTTTGGATGACTTGGATTTTGTGAAATAAAATAGGGTTTACATTTTGGGTGATTTCAAGAGTTTTGTAATAGATGTACAAGTGAAGTTTTGTAGGTTAATGTTTAAAGTTGTGATTAATATGTGTTCTGAATTTGAGCTTGATCTAATGGTTAAATTGAGGATTATTGAGGTTAAAATGCGTCAAATTCTCAAAAAGTAGAATTTTAGGTCCAGTAAAGATTTTTAAGATTTCTTGCAATTTACTAGTTGGATTGGAGTGAGAATTGTGTGAGAAGATATATGACTTGTTTTTCTATGTGTATGAGAATTTTGAAATCAATTGAACGGTGAAAAAAAGAGATATTGGCTCTCAGAGATTAGCATTAAGGTTGGAAAAGGAGGCCGGCCAATAAGTGAGCACGTTTTTGAGGTTATCGTCTATTTGGTAATTTCGATCTATTTTCAAATTTTTTGTACATGTTTCTAATTTAGTTTTTAAGAAATATACAAAATTTGAATTAAGATCAATGGTTCATTCATTAGTTATTGAGGTTTAAATTTGTTGTAGAAATTATTAGGGTTTAGTTAGGATTTGGTTTAGGGGTTAGAATTTGGTTAGGATTTGGTTTAGGACTTAGAATTTGGTTAGGATTTGATTTAGGATTAAGATTTGATTAGGGGTTGATTTAGGATTTAGGATTTAATTTAGGATTTGGTTAGGATTTGATTTAAGATTGGATTAGGATTTGGTTTAGGGTTTAGGAGTTGATTCAAGGTTTGGAGTTTGGTTAGGATTTTATTTAGAGTTTGGTTGGGGTTTGATTTAGGGTTTGATTAGGATTTGGTTTAAAGTTTAAGATTTGGTTTAAGATTTAAGATTTGATTTAAGATTTAAGATTTAAGATTTAGTTAGGATTTGATTTTGAATTTAGAATTTGATTTAGGATTTAGGATTTAATTTAGGATTTAAGATTTTATTAGGGTTTATTTAGGATTTAAGATTTAATTAGTTTTGGGGTAAAATTTGAATAAAGTTAAATTGGATTTTAACTAAGATTGTATTAGGATTGAATTGAGATGTATTTGAGATATATTTGTCATCATTTTAATATTGCTTTAAGATTTCTTATTGTTTCTTTGAAATTTTGCTAGGATTTCTTTGAATTTGATTAAAGCTTCTTTAGCATTATTATGACCTAATTAGAATTTAGTTAGTATTATATTAGAGTTAAGTTTTTGTTGTTGTAATTTTCATTCTACCTTCTATAACCAGGTGTCCAAAGCATTTTCAAGCAAGACTTCACGTATTACGACACCATATTCCTCATTATATGGTTGCATCACATCTTTGAGCAATGTTGAGCAGTATGCTTAGGTTCTCCACAATATAAGCACAATCGTTCCTGCCAACAACGAGTCTTTTCTTGCTCAATAAGATGTTTGAAACATACCACATGAATTTACATATCTTCTACTTCCGAATATATGTGTTGAAAAGATGTTTATGATGCCATTGACTTATAGTAATGGTGAGGTCCACTTGTACGGTTCTCAGATCAAAATTCAAGAAAATGATTGTCACACTTCACAGCAAAGTCAATTGCTTGACTCAATTTTTGAGGATCAAGTAAGTTGAACATTAATTTTTTTACCTCATAATGTAATCCATAGAGAAATTGGCTAATAAGTGCAGGATCATCGAACTTGATATCAATTACAAGTTGTCAAAACTATGAAACATACAACGTTACTGACCGATTGCCTTGTCACAAAATATGGATCTTGTTGGTTGCAACACGAATTACATCATGTTCTCCATACATGGATCGAAACTCTGCCAAAAAAGTCTTTAGATTATTCAATATTGGATCTTGTTGTTCAAGAAAAGATAAAAACCATGATAATGTTGAACTTGAAAGAAGCGTACCAATGAATCTAACTTGCGATCTTGTAGTTGGATAGCTTTGGAGTTAAAGTTCAATCACAAGTTGTACTTGATTGATAAATCCTCAAAATATTAATCTTCTGTCATCAAAATTCTTGGGTATGGTAATTCTAGGTTCTCTAACATTGGAAGGATGTTTCACCATAAGAGAAGGGACATGATTTGAGGTAGATGTTGAAGCAGTTCCAATCATTTCTATATCTTCACTTCCTACCAATCTTGTTGCTTCTTTTGGTAGAAAATTGAATTGATGCATCGCAACCATTAACTCCCTCAATGGCTCTTGCATTTGTACCATTGTACTCTTCATTTCATCAAGTTCTATTATGATAACACTTAAAAAAAAATATGTCTAATATTGCTCAAGATAAATAAAAGAGAGGACTTAAGAACAAAGAAAATACTAAGGAGAATATCAGTTTAGAAGAGGGTAATCCGCAACTTCTAATACGCTTATATCTTATCAAGAGAAAGAGGTAATCCACTCTTAATCAAGATTAGACAAAGCTCTAATATTATAAGTCTACACTTGTCAATCTATCAAGGATAAGAATTTAATAAAAACAAATAAACAAGTGAGACTTTTCTCAAAGAAAGATGACAAAATAGAAATAACTTAATATGTATATTAACAAAGAAACTAGAATGGCTATTGCCAAAAGACAAGAAAACTAGACACCCTTGAAACTAGACTAGAAGCAAGAAACGAGTTGACAAGAGTGAAGAGGGCTTCACTCTTCTCTCTATATATACTATCTAACTAGGGGCTACATGGCAATGTTCTATAGGACCTCCAATATGTGTTGACTTTGTAGGACACATGCCTTGACTTATAAGGCAAGTTTTTTTATATGTGGGCCACATAGTAAGCTTGGTCTTCAAGCTAACAACATGTGTGGTACATGGCCAACTTGTTGACGACGTTTTTAATCCAAAAAATCAATTAAAGATACCTATAAAGTCAAAATAGCAACTATGAAGCTTCTAGAAAGCTTCTATAGAAAATATTATAGAATTAACTTACTTTTATCTACTTTTACTTATTCCTACCTATTTATACATGTAATTACTAGCTTACATGTATATGTCTGTGACAACTTGTCAATTATATTTTGAATCTAAAAAGTCAATTATAGATATCTATAAAGTCAAAGTGTTATTTATGAAGCTTCTTGGAAGCTTTTATAAAAGATATTATAGAATTAATCTAATTTTATTTATTTTTATTTAATCATATAGATAATTATTGATTTACATGTGTATATCCATAGTATTACTCCTCCTTTTAATAACAAGTTCTACGGAGAGAAGTTATCATATATTGAAGAAATCTAAGATCTAGCAAACTGTAGTTGTTACATACTCTGATCTTTGTTCTTTTTGAAGATGGTTGACAAGGCCTCTCAATCGTCGATAGTATCTCATACTAAGGAATAAACATTAACATTTCATTTGATTTTTGTTGAGGCCTTTATAACTTCTTTCAAATAATACATTTGGAATACTATCAGATGTTGTTTCTATCTCTAATAAAATCATCAAACATCGGGAATCTCTTCCAAAGTCATGATATCAAATGTATTATATCTTGCCATCTATTTGACAAAGAATATGTCATTCTTGAGGATTTTCATCTTGATTATATCGTCTTAAAGGTTGTGACAATTGCAATGTCTCATCCGACAGATCGACAAATAAAGGCTTTTCAGTCAAATCCACTCATTGTTGATTCTTTATCTCCTTATTATCACAAATATAAAGAAACTACAATAAGGATAGAAAGTAGAATGTTATCTTATCTAGATCTTATTTTTTTTGTAGAAAAGATTTTTATTTTGATTTTAATAGATGTTATTAATAAAACACTTCCACTTTTTTTGTTACATTTGCAAGATTCTTTGTTGACTCCCATGTGCATTCACTAAAATCATATCCATGTTAATAAATAAGATGTTTCATCTTATTTTGACACTGCCTTGAATTTAAAACTTTTTTTACTTCAAATTTTTTATTATTATTTATTTCTATAGGAAGAAATAATACTTATCTTCTTCTTAGTATGTTCACTTATGACAGATGTTGTACACATTATAAAATGTGCCATCTTTGCTAAATGATCTACTATGACAAATATAAAATCATACAAACTTGAGACTAAAAGGTGTATAAAAAAATCCATAGAAATAAAAGACTATGGTTGTTTTATAATAGGTAATGGCTGAAGAAGTCTGTAAGATTGATGATGGGAAGTTTTTGATCTTGAGCAAATATCACATAATTGAACAAAATCTTTTACCGCCTTCCACATTTGCAACCACCAAAAAATCTCTAGATATCAGTTCTCAAGTCTTGTTATATCCAAAATATGTAGGTGCTAAAAAATCATGGCTTATTTGAAGAACATGTAAACATGCTTTCCTTTTTGGAATATATAGGCTCTCTTTGAAATAAAATAGGTTGTTTTTGAATTTGAATTTGGAAGCATAATGAAACTTTGAAGAAGGATTTCTGATATCATGAAGAAGAAGATCAGAAGACATACTTAATTGAATATGTTTAACTAAGGTTGAATCAACAATCGATGTTGATTTCATTATTTAAAGATGAAAATACTTGGGCTTGAAGATAGTGGTTCTTTGTTGATTAAAAGATGTATTTCTTTCTTTTGGTGCAAGTTAAGAATATCTAGAAAGGACATTTGACAAACCTTGTTACTTTCCATATTGATATGTGATTTAGAAATCAAATCTTAATAAAGACATGCTTGAACAAACTTGGCAACAATTCAAAATATATACTCACATGAAGTATTTGAGATTCTTATGATTTTTATATATGGTGACTAGACTAAAGGATCTTCTAAATAATGATGCCATTCTTCAAAAGAATCCACGATTACAAGAAGCTCTTTGTTGTAGATCTCATTGTTAATCTTGGTTGCTAAAAATTTCCTAAAATAAAAAGCTATAGGGTGAAGTTTATCTTTTGTTCCCATTTGTGATAACACGACATCCAAAGCAAGGTCCGATACATTTATTTCTATAAAAAATGCCTTAAAGAAGTCAATGTGATACAAGATTGATGCAGAAATAAAGACTATTTTTAAAGCTTCAAAAGCTACTTCTACTTCTTTATTCCACTGAAGTTTGTCTTTACAAGTCAAACGTGTAAGTGGAGCTGCAACTTGAGAAAAATCCTTAATAAAGATCCAATAGTAGTTAGCAAAACAACATTGAACATCTTTTTCAGTATCTTTTAATCTATAATAGTTTGAACTTTCTTAAAATCCATCATTAGTCCATCATTTGAAATGATATAATCTAAGAAGTCAACTTGGATAGTGTCGAATACACACTTTTCTATCTTGGTATAGAGTCCCACATCTTTTAATTATTATAAGATACAATGAATATGAAGTTTATGTTTTTTTGTGTTTTTAGAATAGATTAAGATATCATTTAGATAAAAGACAAAAAAATCAACCAAAAATCCTCAAAAAATACCATTTTTAAGATGTTGAAAAGCTGCTAGTGAATTTATAAGTCTAAAAGGCATGACATTATATTCAAAATATTTGTAACTGGTTCAAAATGCAATCTTCCATTCATCTCCTTCTTTGATGCATATAAGATTGTATGTTCTTTATAGATCTATTTTTGTATAGATCTTAGCTTGATTCAACTAATCAAGAAGTCCATGTATTGAAAGTAGTGGGTACTTATTCTTGATGGTGATCTTATTGAATCCTTGATAATCAATACACATCTACAATAATCCATCTTTTTTCTTTACAAATAGAATTTAAGTTCTTGTTGGAGATTTGAAATGGCGTATGAAATTCTTGGCTAGATTCTCTTCAATAAAGTCATTGAGTTCAACTAACTCATTTTAAGATAAATCATAGATTGATCCAAATGGTAATTATAATCTTTCTTCAAAGTCAATTGAATAATTATAGGAAAGATGTTTTGGAAGAGTACCATTTTTTTTTTCAAATATATCTTGTAATTCTTGATATTGGCTTAAAATGCCACTTAAATTCTTTGCATCATTAGAAACAAATTTGGCATAAATAATATAAGGTAATCCTTCTTTTGCAGCTTGTAAGAAAATTCTTGCACCTACAAATATGAGTTTAATTATATTAGACTTGTGATTTTTTATTTTATTAAATATACTCTTAGTTACACTTTTAGAAAAATCAAAAGTACAAGAAATCCAATTTACTTGAGGATTGAATTTTTTGTAACCACGATAAACCTAAAACGATTAGAATACGTGAACATCTAATGATATTAAATACCACAAAGCTATTATAACTATTGGTTATTACTTCTATAAGAAGGGTTTTGTGAGTAACATCTTCAAAAGACAATAGACAAAAATCTATGACTTCTACATAAACAAATTTAATTTTCTTGATTAAAGATATATTAAGTCTTTTAGTAAATTCTTTATTTAAAAAATATTTTGAATCTCTTGAATCTAATGAGACAGAGGCTTTATAATGTTTAGGTCCTAAAATAATATTTAATTTATAACAAGAAGAGTATTTTGAAGAGAGAATAGGACCTTTATTAGGTATTGTACAAGGTTCTAATTGCACGGTTCCTACTGTAGCTAGACAAACTTATTTTTCAATATAATATTTTCTTTGACATTTGTACTTCTCATTTTATAATTGTGTCACTTCTTTTTAATAATATTGAGCAGTATTTTTAGGTTCTCCACAATATAAGCACAATCCTTTCTGATGGCGATGAGTCTTTTCTTACTCAATAAGCAGTTTGAAATATATCATATCAATTTGCATATCTTCTACTTTGAAATATATGTATTGAAGAGGTATTGGTATTGCCATTGAATTATAGTAACGTTGAGGTCTACTTGTCTGACTTTCAAATCAAAATTTGAAAAGTTGATTGTCACACTTTACAGCAAAGTCAATTACTTGACTTAATGTTTGAGGATTAGATAAGTTAAGCATCAATTTCTTTATTTCATATTGTAATCCATAAAAAAATTGGTTAATAAGTGTTGCATCATTCCACTTGATATTAGTCACAAGTTGTTAAAATTAAAAAGTATGTAATGTTATATATAAATTGTCTTGTCGCAAAATATAGATCTTGTTGGTTATAACATGAGTTGCATTTTGTTCTCTATACATGGATCAAAATTCTTCCAAGATAACCTCCAAATTATCCAATATTGAATCTTATTATTTAAGAAAAGATAAAAATCACAATAATTCTAAATTTGAAAGAAGTATACTAATAAAATTTAACTTATGATCTTAGAATTTGATAGCTTTAGGAATGAAGTTCAATCAAAAGTCGTACTTAATTAATAAATCCTTAAAATTTAGACCTTGTGCCATTAAACTTCTCAAATAAGATAATTCTTGGTTTTCTAATACCAGAAGAATGTTCTATCTTAGGAAAAAGGACATGATTTGGTACAAATGTTGAAGCAATTCCAATCATATATATATTTACTTCATGCCATTCTTGTTATTTCTTATGGTGATAAATTGAGTTGATGCATTGCAAGCATTAATTTCGTAAATTACTCTTACATTTTTGTTATTGCACTCTTTATTTCAATAAATTCTATAATGATAATATTTAAAAATATATATACATATCTAATTTTTTTCAAATCTTTTAGAAGAAAATATTGGATATCAAAAAAGATATTTAAAATAATAACAATTTAAAAGAGGATAATCCACAACTTTTAATATGCATATCTAACAAAGAACTATGTAACAATGTTCTATAGAACCTCTTATATGTATTGACTTTGCAAGACGCATGTCTTAGCTTACAAGATAAGTTTTCTATGTGTGCACTACATAATTAGCTTATTCTTTGAGCTACCAATATGTGTGGCTCATGGCTAACTTGTTTATCACATTTCTAATCTAAAATATCAATTATAGACACCTATAAAGTCAAAGCAAAGTTTATAAAGCTTTTAAGAAGCTTCTATAGAAGATATTTTAGAATTAATCTATTTTTAATTACTTTTATCTAATTGTATAGATAATTATTGGTTTACATGTGTATGTTCATGACACCTAATTAGATAGTATATATAGAGGCAAGAGTGAAGTCTTCTTTACTCTTGTCAATGCCTTTCTAATCTTTAATTTAATTTGAAGACTTTTTAGTCTTTTGTTTTTAACAAAAATCATTATAGTTTAATAATGTACCATCTTTAAGTGATTATTAAGTCGTTTTTTAGTGATACAAAAGTATATTAACCTTTGAGCTCTTTGATATTGAAGTCAATAATAGTTTGAAAAGATTGCTAACTTATTATTGTTGTCTTGCTTCAAAAGTGAGTGAAATACTCTACTTTTATTATTGTGTTTGGAAGGTTATAAACTACCTACATTTAAATTAAAATTTTAGTTTTTTAACACTAATTTTTTTTCATAAAAAAATAATTTATTACTATTTGTAGAATCTTTTATTTGATATTAGAAATTACTAAGTATTTTCTTTTAATTTGGTTTATAGATTTGTTTGAGTTATCTATTGAACGAAAAATTATAGATACTATAATAAAAGATAAGAATTAAATGAATGAAAATAAATAAGTGAATTTTTTTGAAAAAATACAAAAAAATATAAATAAAGAAATATATATTAAAAAGAATTGAAATAGCTATTATCAAAAGACAAAAAAAATAGAGACTCTTGAAACTAGATTAAAAGCAAGAAAAGAATTGACAAGAATGAAGAAGGCTTATTCTTGCTTCTATATATATTATTTACTTAGCAGCTATATGGCAATATTCCATAAGATTTCTAAAATATATTAACTTTCTATAACACATATTTTAACTTATAAGTCAAGTTTTTTATATGAGCGCTACGTAGTTAGCTTGTTCATCAAGCTACCAATATATGTGATATATGATTAACTTATTAATCAAGTTTCTAACCTATCAATCTATTATAAATACATGCAAAGTCAAAGTAGTATCTACAAAGCTTCTACGAAGCTTTTTTAGAAGGTTTTATGAAATTAATTTATTTTATCTACTTCTATCTATTCATATAAAATAATCACAATAAATATATGTCCGTAACAATATCTCTATTTCTAGACATAAGTTCTATAAGGAGTGGTGATTACATATCGAAGAAGTCTTAGATGCAGCAAATTTTATTTGCTATATATTTTGATCTTTGTTCTTTTTGTAGGTAGTTAATAGGTCCTCTTTGTCATTAATAATGTTCTATTTGAGGGCATAAAGACCACCTTATTACTTCATATTTGTTGAAATCTTTGTAACTTTTATCAAATATAATATTTGTAACATCCTCAAGAGTCGTTTTTACCTCCAATAAAATCATTAAGCATTGAAACTTTCTTTTTAGGTAGTCATACAAAATACATTGTATTTTGCTATGTATTTAAAAAAAATAAATAAAAAAAAATGTTGCTCTTAAAAGACTTCATCTCTATTACGTCATCTTAAAGGTTATAATAATTATAACATCTTGTCTAATAAGTCATCAAATAATGGCCATTGAATTGAATTTACTAGCTATTGATTTTCTATCTCGTTAATGCTACAATTATAAAAAAAAAAATTATAAAGAAGGATAGAAAGTAGAATGTAATCTTTCCTAACTTATGCTTCTTTTATAATAAAGGTTTTCTATCATTTATTTTGATTTTGATGGATGTTATTGATGAAAAGCTTTGACCTTCTATACTGCATTTGTAAGATTTTTTACTAGTTTTCATGTACATTTGCTGGTATTATATTGGTGCCAATGTATAAGATATTCCAACCTAAGTTAACATTGCCTCAAGTTCAATACTTCTTTCACCTCAATTTTTTTATTATTATCCACTTCTGTAAAAGGTGGTAGTATTTATCTTTTTCTTGAGATATTCACTATCTTATATGGCTCCAAAAGAGATACATGAAATATTGAATGGATTTTCATAGACTTTGGTAGAAACAATTGATAAGCAACCAAATTGACTTGTTCACAAATAGGAAATGGTTTGAGTCTACAGTAATCCAACTTGTCTCAAGCAAAAAATAATTTTAATATTATAACATAGTAATTATATCTTATCATCAATGTGAAAATGAAGTTATTCTTTGAAATAGGCATCCACATTTTTTTTTATTATTCTTGAGTCTCTTTTAGTCGTATCTTTATTATTTTATGTAGATCAGATAAATAATTTGTCAAATCTTTTGATGTAGGATTATCAGCTTTTGAAAAGTCAAAAATATCATATTATGGATGATAACCATAATTAGTAAAAAAAATATTTTTCTTTCATAAATAAATGTACCATATTATCATAAATAAATTCTATCAATGGAAAAAGAGTTTTCTAATCATCTTATTGATAGTTGATAGTAGACATCAAATACTGCTTCAAAACTTGATTTAAGAGCTCTATTTGTCCAACAATTTGAAAATAGAAAGCCAAAGATAGTTTTATTTCCATCTTTAAAATCTTAAAAAGCATTCTTTAAAATCTTGATATAAATTGAGTCTTCTTATTTAATATAATATCCTTAAATAATCTACAATAATAATAGATATTGTTAAAAAAAATATAATTATTTTTTCACATGTGATAAATTTTGTACATGGTACAAAATGTGCCATCTTTGTAAAAAAATCTATTATCATGAATATGGAGTCATAAGAATACAAGACTAAAAGATCCGTGATAAAATCCATAGAACTAGAAAACTATAGTTATTTTAGATTATGTAATTGTTGAAGTTCATAAGATTGATGATGAAGAATTTTTGATCTTAAGCAAATATCATAGGATTGTACAAAATCTTTGACCACTTTTTACATTTGAGGCCACTAAAAATTATTAGATATTAATTTCAAAGTCCTATTGTATCTAAAACGTCATGCTCTTGGAAAGTCGTGAGGAACTTAAAGAACACGTAATCAATCATTACCTTCTAAAATATATAAGTGTCCTTCAAAATATAACAGATTGTTCTTGAATTCAAACTTAAAAATATCATAAGACATTTAAGAATTTTTCTTAATAGTACAAATAAGAGAATTAAAAGACATACTTAATTGAACTTATTTAATGAAAGTTAAATTAGTAGTTAAATTTAATTTCATTGCTTAAAGATAAAGATGCTCTAACTTTAAGAGAATTATTTGTTATTAATCAAAAGTAACATCTTCTTCCTTTGGTCCAAGATAAGATTGTCTAGAAAAAGCATTTGACAAACCTTGTTGTTTTTCTAGTCAATAAGTGATGTTCAATTTGAATCTTGATAGAAACATGCTCTAACAAATTTGGCAATGATTTAAAATACATGCTAATATATAATACTTAAGGTTATTATGATTTATGTGTATTGTAATTGGATTAGGAGCACCTTTTAAATGATGGAGCTATTTTTTAAAAAAATCTATAATTATAAGTAATTCTTTGTCATTAATCTTATAATTGATCTTGACAACAAAAAAAAATGGAATAAAAAGCTAATAGGTGAAATTTATGAATTTTTTCTATTTGTGATAATATGGCACTCAAAGCAAAGTTTGATGTATTTGTTTCTATAAAAATTGGCTTAGAAAGTTGATACAATATAAAATTGGTACAAAAATAAAGATTATTTTTAAAGCTTCAAATATTACTTTTGCTTTTTGATTCCATTAAAATTTGTTTTTATGAATTAAATGTATAAGTAGAGTTGCAACTTAAAAAAAATCCTTAATGAAGATTCAATAGTAGTTTTCAAAACTCAAAAAGCATTAGACATCTCTTATCGTTTCTAAAACCTTTCAATCTAATATAATTTGAACTTTCTCAGGATCCATCATAAATCTATCATTTAAAATAATATATCTTAAGAAGTCAATTTGGATAGTATAAAATATATACTTTTCAATCTTAGCATAGAGTCTTGCATCTCTTAATTTTTATAATATACAATAATTATGAAGTTCATATTCTTTTTTATTTTTAAAATAGATTAAAAATGCTTCTAGATAACAAACAACAAAATTATCCAAAAAAATTCAAAAGATATTATTTATCAGATGTTAAATATCTATTTGTACATTTGTAAGTTCAAAAGGCATGATATTATATTCAAAATATTTGTATCTAATTAAAAATATAATCTTCTATTTATCTCTTTCTTTAATGCATATTAAATTGTATGCCCCTTATAGATCTATTTTTGTATAGATCTTAGCTTAATTCAACTGATCAAGAAGTCTAAATATCAAAGATAGTGGGTACTTATTTTTGATGGTGATCTTCTTGAATTTTTGATAATTGACACACATCTACTATTATATTATGTGTTGTCATGTTTGAGAATGCATCGAGTATTCAACTAAAAAAAGTGAGGTTGTGTTTTATAAATATCTAAAAATCCTAATATGTTTCATCTTTATTACAAGAATGAAATTTGAATTTTAATTCAAAAATACTTAAATTTAATAAAAAGTTTTCAAAAACATTCTTTTTAATAATTTCAATCATATATAAACTCTAATTACTTTATTACTTTCATAATTAGGTAATTTTTTATTTTTCTTTGTAAGCTATAATCATAATTAGCAAGCTTTAGTGAACTATAGCTTTTAATCTAACTATCCACTTAGAAAAAAAAATTATATATAAATGCAACTATAAGTCTTTTATGTGCTCAAAACAATTTACTCCAATCTAACTTACAAATTGTGAGAAAACGCCCAAAAACCACATTGATGTTATTTGACCACCAACTTGAAAGTTCATACAAATATTCTAGTAGTGATTTTTCCTTCTTTAATTGTTAACTTCAAGTCAAAATTGGTGTATATCTTGATTTTCAAGTCTTCTAATATCATATCAAATATCACTTTGATCCAACAAATAGATCTTCAGATATCATAGATATTCTACTCAATTCCAAATTACTAACTTTCAATACTTTCTTAAATCTAAACCTAGATATCTTTCAATTACACTATTAGATTATTATAAAAGTTCACATATACTTAGTACATCCAATTAACCAAGTATTATCAGATTTTGAGCTATAGATGTGATACCAATTTTACAACTTAGTTGAGAGTGCTAGCCCTAATTATATTGCATAAATTTTAAGTCACTAATACAAACCCTAACTTTGAATAACAATTGCAAAGTCAAACTAAACACTACAAAAACAATCCTTATATCTTTGAAATAAGTTCCAAGCTAGTTCTTCAATCCTAATTATTGATCTTTGAATAAATCCTTATTTAACTTTAGGCAGTCTTTTTAGTAGCTGGAGGTCTAATTTCAATCCTGTGTCACAAACGGTCAACCCCCAAATATCAATTTAATCTATTCTAAGAATTTTTTAGCCCAATACTATCTTCAACTTAATCTTGGTATCAAACATGTTAATTATTTATCTCTTCTAATCTAATTTTATCAATTTATGGTTTTTTTAAAGTAATAAAAGAATCCCTACATCCTAGACGATAAAATTATTTATTAATCTTTAACCTAGTAACTATTAAAATAAGAAAATAAACTAAGAAGCTATTATAAAAGCCATGTTTAAATATCTTTTATTATTATTGAAACAAGATAATTAGATATTAATTAAATTTTTATTTTTGATTATATTTTCATCATATAGTCATATTACAACATGATACGGCAATGATCCATCTTTTTTCTTCAAAAATTAAAATTGAAACTCTTGCTGGAGATTTAAAATGGTATATGAAGTTTTGGGCTAAATTTTCTTCAATATACTCTTTGAATTTCACTAACTCATTTTGTGATAAACTATAGATTGGTCCAAATGGCAATTGAGCTCTTTCTTGAAGGTGAATTGAGTAGTCATAGAAACGATGTTTGGAAAGAGAATCCACATTTTTCTTCTTAAATATATCTTAAAAATCCTAATATTTGCTGAAAATGCCATTTGAAGTTTTTTTCTATGCAAAACAAGTATAAGTTTGGTTATACTAGACTTATCACTTTTTATTTAATTAACAGCACTCTTAATTATACTTTCAAAAAAATTAAGCTACAAATAATCTAATATATTTGAAGATTATATTTTTTTTAACTATAATAAATCTAAAATGATTAGATTAAAAGGAGATCTAATGATATTAAATACTACAAAGCTACTACAACCATTAGTTACTACTTCTAAAGGAAATATTTTATAAATAATATGTCTAAAATTCATTAGACGACTACCTATGTCTTTTATATGAATATATTTAAAAAATAAGTTGAAGCTCTTAAATTTAACAAGCTAAAGGCTTTGTGATATTTAGGTCCTAAACTAATAATTATTATAAAACACGAAGAAGATTTTGAAGAAAAAATAGAACCTTCATTAAGTATTGTACAAGGTTCTAAGTACACAATCTCTATTATAGCTAAATAAACTTATTTTTCAACATATTATCTTCTTTGATAATTGTACTTCTCATTTTATGATTGCATCATTTCTTTGGATAATATTAAGAAGTATACTTTGGTTCTTTTCAATATAAGCATAGACTTTTTTGACAATGATAAGTCTTTTCTTCCTTAATAATATGTATTGCATCAATTTGCATATCATCTACTTTCAAAGGTATGTCTTAAAAAGATATTGTTGTTACTATTGAATTAGAATAATATTTTGTCTAATTATGTGATTTTTAGATCAAAATTTAAAAATTTAATCGTCATATTTTACAGAAAAATTAATTATTTGATTCAATATTTGAAGATCAAGTAAATTGAGCATCAATTTCTTTATATCATATTATAATCCATAAAAAAATTGACTAATAAATGCAACATCATCCAACTTGATATCAATTGCATGTTGTTAAAATTGTAAAGTATATAATGTTACAGATTGATTTTATTATTGCAAAATATAAATTTTGTTTGTTGCAACATGAATTACATTATATTTTTTATACATAGATCAAAACTCCATCAAGAAAGTTTTTAAATTATCTAATATTAGATCATATTTTTTTAAAAAAGATAAAAACTATAATGATATAAAACCAAAAAATAGTATTCTAATAAATATGACTTGTGATCTTGAAGTTGGATATCTTTAAGGTTAAAATTTAATAGCTATTTGTACTTGATTGATGAATCCTCCAAACTTTGATTTTATACCACCAAAATTCTCAAATAAAGTAATTCTTGATTATACCTATATATTTTGTATACAAAATATATAGACAAAATATATTGAAAAAACATATAAACATAATTTGATACGCTTATATCTTATCAAGAAAAAAAGATAATCTACTCTTTATTAAAAAAATCTAATATTGTAAGTATACACTTATCAATTTGTCAAAGACAAGAATTAGATGAAAACAAATAAATAAGTGAGATTTTTTCAAAGAAGTATAATAAAATAGAAAAAAGAAGTATGTATATTTAAAAAAATTGAAATGGCTATTGTCAAAAAACAAAAAATTAGAGATTCTTGAAACTAGATTAGAAGCAAGAAAGTAATTGACAAGAGTGAAGAAGGCTTTAATCTTACCTCTATACATACTATCTACCTATGAGCTATGTGACAATGATCTATAGGACCTCTAAAATATAAAAAATTTATACAACTTGTATCTTAACTTGCAAAACAAGTTTTTTGTATGCGCGCCATATAGTTAATTTATTATGCAAGCTACCAAGATGTATGGTATGTGGTTAATTTGTTGACCAAGTTTTTAACTTGTTAATCAACTACAAACACCTATGAAGTCAAAGTAGCATCTATGAAGCTTTTAAGAAGCTTTTCTATAAGATATTTTTAAATTAATCTATTTTTATTTACTTCTATTTATTCATATCACTTAGATAATAATTACAATAAATATATATTCATGACAGCTATTCTCAATGGAAGTAAGAATAAATTTACAATTATTATAAATCCTTACAAGTTTTTCAACATTCTTAGGATAGAAATCTCATTAATATCTTATGTTAATGATAGAGATAGTATTGTGATGCGTATAGAAGAGATCAAGAATAAAGTTCAAAGTCTATGTCAAAAATTTGTACAATTGAAAGAAATAAGTAGATTAAATTTACAACTAATCCAAAAATTCTTATTACTTCAAGTATGAGGGATGCAAAGATAAGTATGCAAGAGAAATTTGATGGAACAAAATCAAAATTTTGAGAATTTCTACAATAAGTAAAGCTTTATCTAAGTTTGTATCATTTTCAATATTATAATGGATTTCTTCAAGTTGGATTTGTAGGTGCACTTCTCTTTAAAAGTATTTTTACTTAGTTTGTACCTTTGATAGAAAAAGATTGACAATTCTTTTACAATCTGAATTCATTTCTAAAAGTATTCATAGTCTTATTTAGAGAAAGTAATCAAGAAAAGATAGTAGAGTCTATATTCATATTTTTATGAAAAGAATCATATTTAGATACCATATATGTTGTCAAATTCTAAAACCTCACTTGCGACATGGATAGAAATGATAAAATCCTTATCATTAATTTTGATATGGATTAAAAGATAACATCAAAGTTTTACTATTTACAATATCAAGAGTAGACTCATTGGAACAAGTTATTGCTCAAGCCATTGCATATGACAATCAATTCTTTGAAAGATGGTAAGAATAAAGATTTGATTGGAGAAGTACAAATCAAATTATAATAATAATTTCTAAATTTATAGAAACTTGTTCATTAAGATCAAAACCTATGTAAATTGACATAATACGTTTCAAATCTCTTATTAAGTAAGAAAAGATTCTACACCATTAAGAAGGTTTGTTTATATATTATAGAGAATCTAAGTATACTACTCAATATTGTTCAAAGAAGCAATACAACTACAAAATGAGGAGCATGGTTGCCAAAGAGGACAATATATTAACAAATGAATTTCTCTAGCTACAATAAAGACCTTGTAATTAAAATCATGTACAACACTTAGTAAAAGTTTAATTCTTTCATTAGATCCCTCACCTTGATGTATTAAAGAAATTTTATTTAAAGCCAAAAAATCATAAAGTCATTGCCTTACTAGATTTAAGAGTCTCAATTTGTTTTATAAACAAAGACTTTGTTAAAAAAACAAGAAATATTTATAGTCAAGAAAATCAAACCCCTACATGTAAAAATAATAGATGGTCATTTTTTATCTTAAAAAGATGTTATCTATAAAATTATTCATTTAGATATAACAATTAATGGTCTTAATAGCTTAATAATATTTGACATGATCAAATCTCCTTCCAATGTAATCATTTAAGGATTATCGTGGCTAGAGAAATATAATTTTTAAATAGATTAGATTTTATATATATATATATATATATATATATATATATATATATATATATATATATTTGTAGTTTATCCTAAGATTCTATTAATCTAATAGAAATCCATAAGTCGAATACAACCAAACCTTTATTGATGGATATAAAAGCTTTCATGGATGTTATAAAAAAAAATAGTCACCTTCTGTCATATAGGCCACATTTACTTTTGATAGTGGAAAGAATATAATTACTATTCTAAGTCAATATCAAGTTTATTAAGATGTTTTTGAAAAAAAATATATAAATATCTTTCTCAAGCATTTTTCATATGATTATTCTATTGATCTTTGAGAAAGGATTTAATTTCTATTTATACCAATGTATAGCTTATCACAAAATAAGTTTTTAACAAAAATTTTGTCAATGTATTCTTTAGCTAAAAACTTCATATGTCATTTAGAATCTCCAACATATGCACTTACTTTATTTGTGAAGAAGAAAGATGGATTATTATGGATATGTGTGGACTATTAAGAGCTCAATAAAATCACTATCAAGTTGATATCTTTTACCTTTAATTTCAAGACTTCTTGATCAATTCAATCAATCAAAGATCTATACAAAAAATAGATCTATAAGGAGCATACAACCTAATATGTATCAAAGAAAGAGATGAATGAAAGACATGATTTTGTACCAAGTATGAGCTTTTCAAATATACTGTCATGTCTTTTGAACTCATGAATATACCAACTACTTTTCAACATCTAATGAATGATGTTCTTTTGGAAGTTTCTTGATGATTTTTTATTTTTTTATTTAGAAAATATTCTAGTTTATCCTAAAAAAATAGAAGAGCTGGAATTTTATATTTGTTGCTTGTTACAAAAACTTAGAAATGTAAGACTATATGCTAAGATGAAAAAGTGTATATTATATACTACTAAGATTGATTTCTTAGGATACATCATTCAAATGTTGGCTATATGATGGATTCTAAGAAGGTCAAGACTATCATAGATTGGAAGATTTCAAAAATAATAAAAAATGTATAATATTTTTTGACATTTGCCAATAACTATCAAATCTTTATTAATAACTTTTTTCAAAATATGTTTTTTTTTATACATTTGACATTTAAAGACAATCTTAAGCAAAGTAAAGAAACAAAATATTTCTTTTGAAGCCCTAAAGTCAATATTTATTTTTGTACCAATCTTACATTATGTCGACATTTTTAAGACATTCTTTATACAACTAGATGCATTGAATTAGATTAGAATATCTTGAAAAAAATTTAAAAAATTGCATTATATTTCTTATCTTTATAATAAGATATTTCAATCTATTTTCGCATTGCCTTGAGTCTAAGACTTCTTCTACCTCACACTCTTGATTATTATCTACTTCTATAGGAAGCGGTGGCATTTGTCTTTTTTTCAAGATATTCTTTGTCTTATAAGGCTTAAAAAAAATACATAGAATACATAATAGATCTTTATAAAATTGAGTAAATATAATCAATAAGTAATTGAATTCATTTATTTATTAGAAAGAAATAGTGCAGGCTTACAACTATCCAACTTGTCTCAAGTGCAATTAATCTTAATATTGCCACAAAATAATCATATTTTGTCACCAATATGGAATTGAGTTAGTTCCTAGCGTCAAACATCCGTTTTGGTCTCTTCATAATTTATATATATATGTGTGTGTGTGTGTGTGTGTGTGTGTGTGAATAATTATCTTTATAATTAGATTAAAATAGGTAAAAATAAATTAATTTCATAATATCTTCTAAAAAAGCTTCTTAAAAGCTTCATAGATGCTGCTTTGACTTTACACATGTTTGTAGTTAATTGATAGGTTAGAAACTTGATCAACAAGTTAGTCATGTGTCACATATATTGGTAGCTTGTGGAAGAAGCTAATTATATAGAGTATATAAAGAAAACTTGTCTTACAAGTTAAGACATGTCTTTAACAAAGTCAACATGTATTAGAGGTCCTTCAAAACATTGCTTTATAGCTCTTAGTTAGATAGTATATATAGAGAGACAAGAATGAAGCCTTTTTTACTCTTATCAATTCTTTTCTTGCTTCTACTCAAGTTTCAAGAGTCTCTACATTTCTAGTCTTCAGTAATAGCCATTTCAGTTTCTTTTTGAATATATATATTTTTTTACTATCATTTTGTTATCTCTCTTTGATACTTATCTCATTTACTTATATATCTTCTTTTAGATTCTTATCTTTGATGCAAATCAATGATATTATAACATAGATCTCAATTTGATTAAATTATATATATTTATATAATTTTTTAATATTCTAATTTTATAAATATATATGATGTTTATAGTGTTATTAAATTTATATATCAATAAGATTGCTTAAAATCTAATTAATGATTTTTAGGACTTAGTATTAAATTAAAATAGAGCTTTTGAGTTATTTAATCAAATTAAGATGTTTTTTAATCAAATTAAGATGTATTTTTAATGACTAAATATATAATTATATATTTAATTCAATTTCAATAGATTTCTATTAAATCAATTGTTCTAATTTGTCACTTTTTTAAAAAATTACTTTTAAATGCATGGCCAAACATAAAAAAATATATTAAAAAAAATTATAATAATAATTTCTTATATAATTTTTTAATAAGATTTGGTATGCAAAGTTTTTAATTAATAGAAATAATAGAAATAATTTTAAAAAATTTAAAAATGGCTTCAAGCTACTTATGAATCTTTATTTATCACATAAAAAAAATTACACCTACAACAAAAAAGAATGCAAATTTTGATAACGATGTCAATGGAACTTAGTAGAATTTAGAGAGAGACTAAGACTGTTCTTCCAGGAGATGAAATAAGCAAAAGGCAGATTAATAACAACCAAATCACAAGAAATTAGCAAAAAAACAAGAATTGTTTGAATAATGTGACCACTTTTGAAGTCAGAGAATAGGAAACAAAACCCGTGTGTGTGTGTGTTTTTTTCTTCTTTTCTTTCTTTTTTTTCTTTTTTTTTTTCTTTTCATGTTGGAAATGTATACAGGAAGAATACAGTGGATGGCATGCTTACTCCATTGCTTACCCAGATGGGGTTTGCAAGGCTATCATAGGCTCCATAGCAAATAGGGCAACACACAACATTTGAAACAGGGGGAATGAACAGGAAGGAAGGAGATATAAGTTAGTGGATCAAATAGCAGCGACTTAGCTGAGACTAGTAGGAATAGAAATAGGTATGAGAGGAATAGGTGTGGGCTTTGTGAGGGGGGTGGGGGAGGCCTCCAATGAATGGCTGACCTCTTCCGCACATCCTGCCATGTCACCACTTGCCCCCCCCCCCCAGCCACGTGGATGACGTGGCATCCCCCCCCACCGCATGTTGCTGAATTGCCCACTTCCCTATTGACCTTTTCACAGCGTCTTCGACATTTCTTTCGCTCTTTCTGAGTGATGAGCTGGCATGCATCGGAGTTGAGAAGCTTCTGGATTCCGGAGGAACTTGAGAAATTGTGCTGAATTCTCTGGATTTTAACTTGGTATATATATATATATATACATCTGTATGCGTGCGTGTGTCTTTGTGTTGGTAAGATTTACTTTTATTTATTTATTTATTTATTTATATTGATATTTGCTGTTATACTGATATATTGAAAAACAACAATGCTTTCACCATATTTTGTTACGGTCAAATCCATGAAACTTAACTCTGTAAATATTCTTCAAGTCCACATTGTATGATGCTTTTGACCTTCCATTGGAACAATGATCTTCTGTCCACTGTATCAGTGATGATTCCATTCGTATAATTTAAAGCTTACCACCTGTTTTACAACATATAGTAAAATTACATCAAAATGGTAAAGTTCCTTGTTTAATATATCATAACAAAAGTTCTTGTATGGAGGCTATATGGTTACAGTATATGGTTATCCATGAATTAAAAATCCCACATTAAATATATATATATATATATATATATGCATACAAATACAAAAAAAAATGTTTATCATTGAGTTTCCATTCCTGAACAAAGATGGTGGCAGTGATACTTCCAAAGAAGTGAACACACATGCAGTATATTACAGCATCTTATTAGCAAACTACTAGTGACAATTAAGAGAGAAAATTAAAAGAAAATTCATCCTTTACCCAACATTTGATGATGCACACTGGTTATTTATTTATTTTTAATACCATAGAGAGGAGGTGCAAGGCATGTTGAGGGTGATGTCACTGATGTGTGTGAGATGAGTGTGAACAAGTGTGGTTCACATGTAGAACTGGGGAACCTACTACTACAAATTCTGCATGGAAACAGTCCTGTCCACTGAACCCACACTGGATTCCATTCCTCCCTCCTCTAGATATTTCTTATCTCACAGACCCTGTGAACATAGGGATTGTAACTTGCTTTCTGAAATTGGAGGATGTGTTTTTCACACTTTGGTGGGAACTATATTTTGGGATCTTCATTGTGAATGCACTCCCATTTCATTAAATACAACACAATTTTTTTTTTTTTTTTTTTTTTTTTTTTCCAAAAGACAATACATATACATACACACAAACACACCTATATATATATATATATATGTATTAGTGCATATAGATGCATTAATATTGACATTTCTATTGATCTGAGATTACACTGTGTTATTTGATTTTTAAATTTTAAAACTGTAGTTTAATTGTTCATATAAATGCAAGGTTGAAGCTGTGTTACACTGTGTTATTTGATTTTTAAATTTTAAAACTGTAGTTTAATTGTTCATATAAATGCAAGGTTGAAGCTGTTTTTAGACATCCTTGTCAACTTCCTTGAGTCATTTAGGTTACAAGACCTCCAAAGTACCTCATGCTTTGAAAATAAACCAGAACATGTATTGATTCTGTAACACATTTTGTTTATATACATACACACACACACACACACACACACATATATATATATATATATATATATACAAACTTTTAATTCATTCATTCAATTTTCCAATTTTCAATAGCATATTGTATTCTGCCTCAGATTTTAAAAGATCTCAAAATTAACTAACTTGTATCTATTTTTGTTGTAAATATTCATTAAAAAAAAATCTCTCTTGAAAAATGTGTTAATTTAGAAACTCTGAATTTAAACTTATTTGGTAAACAAAGTATTGCTTGAAGTATTGACTTGTTTACCTTGAATGTTCATACATGTAAGTCAACTTTTTTGAGGTAGAAATAAGTTATTACTTGAATGATTACAGTCTAAACTTCATCAACTGTAAAGAATGCACATAATTTTCGTATCTACAGTACTTTCATAAAATGCAATACATGAGAGAATTTTTCTCACAGGTGATGTACAGGGTAGTTATATATATACATATACATATATACATATGAATTATACATTTATAAAAAATCGCACTGCAGAGGTTGAATGAATTTTCTCATTTAAAACATGTCTATCTTGCAATTTTCAAAATCATAAATACCACAGCCATAGTTAAATCGAATCTTTTCCCCACATTTTTCTGTAGTTTTCCTATCAGAATTGTATGTATATATACATAAATATAAGTTTTTTTCAAAAGGAAAAACAAAGGACCAAAAGGCATGAAGCAACTATAGATGCCAACCAATCCACAAAATTCCCCAAAACGCATGCACATGGTACAGATATCTGAAATAATAAAAGAAAAGATCCGCATTCAATTTGCCAGGTCAACAGGGAGAGAGCAAAGATGCCTTCTGAACTGCTTCAAAAGTAAACTCTAGTGGCGTAAGAAAAAGAAAAAGAAAGAAAAACGGAAAGATAGAGAGGGAGCGAGGAATGAATGAGAGCGGGGGCAAGGAATCGCGGGCGCGGGAGGGGGGGGACCCGGGCCAAAAGAAAGCCTGCCCCGCGCAGGGCAATAGTGTAGATGCTGCCTATGGAGATCACGACAATCCCGGCTCTCGCACGCCACGCACCGCTACGCCCTGGGGCACCACGACCACAACCAAGACCCTATGTAAGGAATGAATGAATGAATGAATGAATGAACATATGGGAAGGTATTCCCTTCCCTTCCAACTTCTCTTTCTTTCCTTTGAATGGGGATTGTGCGGTGACCATGACGTCGGCAACGGGGTCCGATCTCGGGGTGGGTGCTCTCGCTGTCCTCCGGGGCCTCCACTCCGCCTCACCCTCCCGCCGTCTCGTCCCGTTCTCCCCCTCCCTCCCGTCCCCTCGCAGTTCCTCGTCCCCTTTCCCGTTCCTGTTCCCTTGCTGCAACTCGTAGTGGTACCGCTACTGGTACTGCCCTGCCTCCCTACCCCTCCTCCTCCTTCGCCTGGGTGCGCTGGTTGCTCTTGCAAGCTTGCTTGCGAGCAGGTGTCCTTGGGTGTCAGCGTTTATCGCAGTATCAGCAGCAGGCTGCTCTCGTTGGAGTGATCGGGCTTCTTCTTCTTCTTCCACTCTGCCTGTAATTTTCAGTTGTAGTGAAAGAGAGAGTGAGAGTGAGTGTGTGTGAGTGTGTGTGTGTGTGCTCCGCACCCTCGCGTCGCGTCGTGTCGTACCGTATCGCATCCATTGCTGTGTGCTTGGCGCCCCACGCGCAGGGCAGGGCAAGGCCAGGCGAGGCAAGGCGAGGCCGCGGCGCGACGCGTCCCATTGCCGTGAGACAGCACCCCACAACCAAGCAAGTAAGCAAGGGAGGGAGGAAGGGAGGGAGGGAGGCACACCGTGTGTGGGCTTGCGTTGGTCATCTCTTCCCTCTTCCTCTTCCTCCTTTGGGAACTTCCACCTCGTGCCTTGCAATTGGTTGCTTCTTTGCCAGGGTTTGATCCCCGTGTTCGCTGAGTGTGGTGAGGTGGTTTGCTTTGTGTGAGTGAGTTTGTAGTGTCTCTGGGTTGGGTTTGGGTTTGTTTGCGTTGGGGGTGAGACAGGTTTTTGGTTGAAGATAGAGTGGACAAGTTTGAGTTGGGTGCGGAGAGTGAGAGCGAGAGAGTGAGAGTGTGTGTGGGACAGAAGGAGTGAGTGGGGGAAGTTGCGATGGATCATCTGGACATTCCCGGCATGCACGACCACGACCGGTACGAACTCGTGAAGGACATTGGGTCGGGCAATTTTGGGGTCGCCAGGCTCATGCGTGACAAGAAGACGCGAGAGCTCGTTGCGGTGAAGTACATCGAGCGTGGGGAGAAGGTACGTGAGGTTGCTTTGGTGGTTTTTGATTTTTTGCAAGTTTTTCCTATTTTGGGTGAGTGTATATGTGTTTTGTTTCTGCTCTCTCCGTTGTTTGATTTGGGAGGCGATATGACGAGGTAGTGGGAATGGTGATTTTGGGGATACGTGCGTTGCATGCATTTAGGCTATAGCGAGATTATATCTTGGGATTCTACGTGAGTACTGGTAGTAGCGGGAGGTTTTGAGTGGACAGAAGTTAGCTAATGTGAAATTGTTTGAATTGTTGCAGATTGACGAGAATGTTCAGCGGGAGATTATTAATCATCGGTCGTTGCGGCATCCCAACATAGTGCGGTTCAAGGAGGTGATTTTTCTAGGCGGTTGTTTTTGCTTTCACGGGTTTGAGAACTTTGGATATATGAATGTATCGATTGGATTGGTAATACTGGAATTTTTTGAACATTTTGGAGTACTAAATCTTGTACTTCAACTACCTCAGGTTCTGTTGACACCAACTCATTTAGCCATCGTGATGGAGTATGCTGCTGGTGGAGAACTGTTCGAGCGAATTTGTAATGCAGGTCGGTTCAGTGAAGATGAGGTGAGTACTTAAGTGCTGTGCGTGTAAGTTTCTGCTCTGCGCATTTTTTTTTATATTTATTTATTTATCTTCTCATCGTTAACTTTTGTTTCTATTCTTAATGAAAGGTTTATCTTCTTTTTCCTCTGTTATAGGCCAGATTTTTCTTTCAGCAGCTTATTTCTGGAGTGAGCTACTGCCACTCCATGGTAATGTTTCTGAACCTTGAATCTTGTGTGTTGTTTCAATTTTGAGATTGGATTTTTTGAGTTGTGATTAGTTTTCCCTCCTGCCTGATCCCGAATGTGCCGGTTCAATTGCAGCAAATTTGCCATCGTGATTTGAAATTGGAAAACACTTTGTTGGATGGAAGTCCTGCGCCTAGGCTGAAAATCTGTGATTTTGGGTATTCAAAGGTGAGATTTACTCGTTTCTTGTCGTTTCATTGCGTTGAAGCAGCTCGAGGAAGTGGATAGGTTTACCATTGCTGAGGCTATAACACATGTTTCACTGGTCCTTTTAAATCTTACAGTTTTTTTATTAATTGTTTTTTGACGGGTTTCTGTTGATTGCAGTCGTCTTTGTTGCACTCGCAACCCAAGTCGACCGTGGGAACACCTGCCTACATTGCTCCAGAGGTCCTGTCGAAGAAAGAGTACGATGGCAAGGTATGCTGCTCAGACGAGGATTCGTTTTTGTGAGGTGATTGGATTTCTGGTATCTCTGCGGAGCTCAGTGTACTATCGAAATTTTTTAGGGCATGTGGCATCAAGTTATCAGGGAACTGAGATATGCCTACTTCTTGTGAATCGCAGATTGCCGATGTGTGGTCGTGTGGAGTGACCTTGTACGTGATGTTAGTGGGGGCATATCCGTTTGAGGATCCCGATGACCCAAGGAATTTCAGGAAAACCATTGGGGTGAGTTCATGTAAATTTTAATTGTAAAGTTTTGTATTGCACAACACTACCAATCCTGTTGTCGATTTTAATGAATGGTTGCTTACGGAATGATGAAGCTGTTGTTGCCTTGGTTTGCAGCGTATCTTGAGCGTGCAGTACTCCATCCCCGACTATGTGCACATTTCCGTGGAGTGCAGGCATTTGCTGTCTAGGATATTTGTTGCTAACCCAGCCAAGGTACATCTAGACAATTGAGATCGCAGTAAACTGTGCATCTCGAGCCTTTTTATTTTTAAAGTATAATATGTATATTTTTGATTTGTTGAATAAAGTTACTATTGGCTTTAATGCAATATGGAACTGGAGAGTTCGTATTATGTCGTGGCGAAAAATACTAATTTTAGGGTCGTTTGTGTGCAGAGAATCAACATCCAAGAAATTAAGAACCACGAGTGGTTTTTGAAAAATTTACCTGCAGACTTAGTAGACCTGGCTGATAGGAGTTACGACTTTGAGGACCCGAATCATCCCCCACAGAGCATCGAAGAGATCATGCGCATCATTGGCGAAGCTAGAGAGCCAGGAGCAGGTGCACCAGGAAATTATTTTGGTGATCCGTTAGATGACATGGATGTGGAGAACGATGTGGACCCCGATATCGATAGCAGTGGGGAGTTCGTATGTGCAATGTAGGGTAGCAGTTAGAGCGACGGGGCAGGTTGTCATCTAAAATTGGGTTAGATATTAGGAGGTTAAATGATGGTGTATTCAAGATTGGACGGTGTAGTTAAATGAAGTGAGTTTCCTTTGCGTTTTCACTTCCATCTGTGGATAGTTTTACTGCACCAACTCTTTGAGATTCCAGGGAAGTATTTCTGAGGACCAAATGATGGTCACTGTGTTCTTCGAGTTAACTCCAAGAATGATTCAATGTTGAAGATGCAGTGTACAAGCATCTATTTGAAGATGACTTTCTTGGTTGACGAAGTTGCTGTTGGGTGGAGATCATCTAGCGCTTTTGAATTTTCAAGAAGTCCAGGCTCCACTTGTGGTTTTGGAGAAGCTTGTGTACGTGTGAGGTAGAAGGGTGATTTGGCCAGATGCGGTTAAGGGTGTTACACTGGTAGTATAGAAACTTTTTAAATTCCGGTTACCTCCAGCAGTCTCTTTGTTCTATAGTTTTGTTGAGTTAGTTTAGGAAGAGCCGGGTGTTTTTTGGACAGCCCCATATAATATAAATTATTGGCTCAGGTTAACTGAGTTAACCTTCTAGCACAACTCTTTTTTTATTATTGGTTGGGAGTTATGTAGATTGGGAGTTGGGATTTTGCTGCGGCGAGTTGGAGGCGTTTATGTTGACAAACTTGGATCTGGAAATACGGTGTGCAGCATGAGTTTCATTGTATGTAAGCAACTGGTTCTCGTGACATGGCTGCCCCACGAGGGATGGTAGATTGTGGTGCAGAGAAGTTGACGAGAAGCTTTGACTTTGACCGGACTGGTGAGTTAGGATTTCAATGCCGTTTCCAATTTTTACAAGATAATCAGACTCATACCTGCGGAAGGATGGCTTGGAAGTCGAAACGAAGCTCACAGGTGACGTCACCCTCATCCTCGACTTTCATGTTAAATTTCCAAAGAACACGCTGGGTACATAAAAGTTGGGACATCTCAACATCTCTCGTGGTCCGGCAAGATCTTGGGCATCCCCTGGCAGCCAGTATTTTAAATAGTACTAGAGTCTTTCATACTGGATTTGCGGAAGTCATGCGTCCTTCACATTCAAACGTGTGGGCTACACTAGACCTGAGATTTCCATGGCATACCAGACAACAATTGATAAGAAGGATAGAGCAGACAAACACTGAGTACTATATCTTGGTCCAATATCCACTCTGTACATTACCTTTGATGTTAACAGACACTAATACGCCTGATGAATAATACAGTTGACGCCTCCGTAAGTGCTAGTACGTAATGATAGTCAATGTGAATGAATCATGTAAAGTTGCCGATTATCAGGTATTCGTCAGCTACGAGAAACTGCAACTGAAGATCCAAGGTATTGACCCCACCTTTCCAGTATGCACTTGTTCTCTAAGCTTTATCGCTTCAAGCTCTTATAATCTGGAATCTGAAAGGGTTTCTGCGGGAGATTCTATTGCTCCATCGTCAAAATTGGGGTTCTCTTCTGTTTTGAGGGTCGGAATTGTGAACATGAGGTTATCTTTCCAAAACAATAAAAAGTAGTAGATGAAGGAAACGGAGCTGCTAGAAGGTTTTGCACGTTTTGGGAAAATAAGCACATGTAATCTTTGGGGGCATCTAACTTATAAGAGATAGAAATTGATTCTTTCAATGTGATTTTTGGCAATAAAATATAAGCATGATATTATGTAGTACACATGGGTGGTGAGAATGGAACAGGAACACGAATTCTTGAATTGTTCACAGCGCTTTCTTCACTTCGATCTAACATGTTTAGAGCATAACATTGGTGTCACTATGCTCAGATGGATAGAACTATTTGATTTTCTAGAATGAACTTTCTTCACTCAAACTTCATTGTTTTTCGCTTCCTAATGTACCTAAAATATCAAAATTCATGAAGATTGGAGGTTGCTTTTCTATATCTTCAATTGACCTGATGTTGCTTCATGTCAGTTGATCTAACTATGGGTAAATATTGCATTCAAAGTACATACATTTCACTTCTGATACCAACTAATAAGACTTGTCTTGAAATTAGTTAATTGATAAATAAATCAAAATAAGATCATTATTATATTTTTTTCTTAATAAAATTTTCTTAAGAGTTATATGCCTTGTGTTTGTTAATATTAATATTATTCAGATTCTGTTCTCTATATTTTGTTTGCATACAAGTTCAACTTTTAAATTAATGTTAATAAATGTAACATATTTTTACTTTATGTGATATAATAATAACAATAATAAAAATAATAGACATTTTCTTATTTGTAGAATTTGAATAAAATCATTGTTTGAGATAATTATATTTAAAACTATTTTGTAAACTCTTCTTTTCATTTCTATAATGTTGTGTATTATTAATATATATCCAATCTTCATGACTTTTGACATTAATATATATATATATATATATATATATTTATGTATATTAATACAAGGAAGTCTTATAAGCAATGCAAAATAAAAGTCTATATATATATATATATATATATATATATATTGGAAGGATTGATTGATTAAATTACTTGACTTCTTAAAATAATTTTTTGTGGACTTTGTGTTATTATTGTTTGATAGTAACAAAATCACGATGTTGTATTATTAAATTGCTGTTCGTAAAGATTAAAATGTATATTTCATAATAAAAATAAATTATATACATTTATATATATATATATATATTAAAAAAATCATATCTTTACAAAATTTAAATTATGTCTTTTTATTTTAATTTTTTGCTAAAAAATTCATTGAAAGTAAATGAAGAAAGAAATATTCTAAACTATATAAGGCTTATAGATTTTGATTTTTAAATTTTTTTATATTAATATGAAATACATTTTGATGATCTTATTTAACAACATGTTTGGTCCACTTTAAGTAATGTATACATCCTTAATAAGTGATTTGATCTACATTGCACTTTTTTCTTTTTTTTGGAATAGATTTCTTCTTTATGATTTACTATTATCTTCTTTTTCTTCTTTTATTTTCTTTTTATTCATTTATTTCATTTATTTTAGGTGTTAATAAATGTTTTTTAGCATCTATTTTAAAACTGAAATAAAACCCCAACTCATCTAAATATCTATAAATACTTATTAGAATTTTTTAAAATTAAATATTTCATCATAAAAATTAATTTTACATATATTTATATTTTTTTAAAATATATTTAAAAACATATTTGTAAGATTAATCACACTACTATATTAGCTTTATGTATGCAATAAATTTATTAATATTAAAAATATAAAAATATAAAAATAAATAATAAAAGAAAGAAATGTATAATTACAAATAATTTTTATTAGTAACTAATTCTTTTTTGTTTATTTGCTTTGATTTATTAAATTCAAGATTATATGCTAATATTTTCAAAGGACAATGGGACCATGATATTTTAATAAGTCTAATTGTCACAGTTAGAACTTGAATTTTCTTGTTAATAATAATGTTTTTTTTTGGATATATTTAATAATAATTTATTTTTTAAAATTTATTTTTTTATTTTTGAAATATTTTTTAAAATATTAATATATCAACTTAAATAAATATTAGAATTTAGTATATAAAAATGGATTTTATTAATATAAATATAAATAAAACTTTGAAAAGACAATTTACTCACACATGATTAAAAAAAAAAGAAAAAGAAAAAAAGAAATGCATATGAAATGTAGAAGTATTAGAATAACTATTGTTAATATAAGAAAAACAATTAATCTTAAACTATGACTATAATAATAGAAAATTATTGACAAGATTGAAAATAAATTTAAATTTAAAATATCTTTTTTGTATTATAACAATTACTAAAAGAAAAAAAAAGATTATTTTAGAATGATAAATTTAATTTAATTTGATTTAATATATATATATATATATATATATATATAGCTATTTATTTAATCTATAAATTTTAAATATTTTATAGATGCAAATGATAGAAAAGAAATATTTGAAATGATTAGTAATTTTAATTAGCTAATATTATAAAATTCTAAACAAGAAATTTATTTTGAAGAAATTTAAAATATTAAATTATTTAAATTTTCAAACAACTACAAATGAGATTTTCAAAAAAGAATTGGATTTATATTTTATATTGTTAATAATATTCTTTTACAAAAAAATTTGCTATTCTTTATTTTGGATTTAATGAATGTTGTCAATAAAAAGTATTAACCTTCTTTATTGTGTTTTCAAGATTCTTGGCTAGCTCTTATGTGTATTAATTAATATCATATTTGCGCCAATGAATAAGGTATTCCAACCTATTTTGGTACTACCTTGAGTGTAAAACTTCTTTTACATCAAATTCTTGATTATTATCTTTTTTTATAGGAGGCAATGTTGTGATGTAATACAGCTAATAAATGAAGGTGAAGAAAATATTATATTATAGAAGATCTTATTTTGAAATATTAGAGCAAATTATCTTAGAAATATAGATAGTAGTAAAAAAGATAGTAAAACTAAAGGATGCTAATGATGTCTTTTTGCAAAATAGGCTTCTACTTACTTTGTAGGATCATAAACATGGCAAAAGAAAGTAGATTGAAAAATTAAATAATATAGGCATGTATAGGAGGAAATTAAAAGTAGAATTTAGCAAAATTTACTTCAAAAAGCCAAGAATTGATATCCAAAGAAGACTAGTTGTCAAAGACATGAACCTCGAGGGAAGAAAATCCTTAATACACTCTTGTATCACTGAAAGGAACTAAAAAGTCACTCAAAGATGATATGATATTGAACTAGAATGGCTATTGCCAAAAATAAAAAGTCTAGAAAGTCTTGGAACAAGAGTCAGGTCTACAAAGGCATTGACAAGAATGAAGAAGGCTTCACTCTTGCCTCTATATATACTCTCTAAGTGGGAACTACATGGCGATATTCTATAGGACCTCCAACATGTATTGACTTTGCTAGCTACAAGTCTTAACTTGCAAGGCAATTTATGTATGTATGCGCCACATAGTTAGTTTGTTTCACAAGCTACTATACAAAATTCACTTATTCTACAAGCTACCAACATGTGATGAACGTGTTGGCCAAGTTTCTAACCTACAAACACATTTAAAGTTAAAACTGCATCTATAAAGCTTCTAGGAAGCTTTTTTAGAAGACTTTATGAAATTAATCTATACTTCACTACTTCTATCTAATCATATAAGCAACTATTGGAATTTATGTATATGTCCGTGATACTAGTTATCAACTTGGATCAAAATCAAACCATGATGCACAAAATTGCACATCTATGGTGGCTCTAGAATTCTTGGATAGATTGGAGAGTGGAACTTAAGAATAAACTTGAAAGGAGGTTTTTAGGTATTAGTTTTATGTCAATTGAGTCAATATTGAATTTTGGAGGATTTTTCAAAGTTGATCATATTTTTAACTGATTTAGATTTTGAAAAATAAAATATGTCTACAAATTTGAAGATTTCTTAGTCTGTGTATAGATGAATTTTGGATAATGTGTTGGTGTATTAGTTATAAATGTGTGTAAAATTTTTGAGGTGAATCAAATAGTTAAATCAAAGTGTGTAAAGATTATTATAGGCTGACATCTTAGGAATTGAAATTTGAAGATTAGTGAGTATTTTTAGGATCTTCAACAATTTGTCAATTAAATTGAAGTGATTTATATATATATATATATATATATATATATATATATATATATATACTAGATTCAAATTTCAACATTTGAGATGAAATTTGGAAGCAATTCAATAGTTCAAAAAGGAGATATTAACACTAAAAGTTCAACATTTAGATTGGAGTAGGATGCCTCTTAATACCTAATTGGATTATCTTGTATTTCTCTCAATTGGTAAATATGATTGATTTCATCTTTCTTGTGCTTGTTGCTTAGTAAGACATGAAGAAGTATGCAAATTTTTAGTAGATATCAAAGGTTTGATTATTAATTATTGAGGTTTTATTTGCTTTAGATTAGTTAAGAGTTTGTTTAAGATTTAGGATTTAATTAGAATTTGGTTTCGGATTTGGTGTAAGGTTTGCTTAGAATTTGGTTTAGAACTTATCTAGGATTTTTCTAAAGTTTAGGGCTTTATTAGAGTTCGACCTAAGATTTGATTAAGGTTCAATTAAGATTTCAATTAAGATTCGATTAAGATTTGATTAAGATTTAATTAAGGTTTTAATTAGAATTTAAACTAAAATTTGACTTAGAATTTAGTTAAGTTTTAATTAGGATTTTAATTAAAATTATATAATATTTTATTTTTAATATTTTATTAAATGCTTTATATTTCTTTTATAACTTTTTTTAAATTTATTTGGAATTGATCAAAATTTGATAAGAATTATTAAGATTTATTTAAGATTATTTAAGATTCTATTAGACTTGGTAGAATTGTTCTTGCATTTCTACTTACCTTCCATAGCTAGGTACCTCGTGTATTTTCAAGTAAGAACTTACACAATACAATAATGGTGACATGTGTCTTTTTCTCAAGATATTCATTGTCTTATAAGGTTCAAAAAGAGATACGTGAAATACAAAATAGATCTTCATAAAATTTGATAAATGTAATCAATAAGCAATTAGATTGTTTTTTTTTTATAAATAAAAAACAGATTAAGCTTGCGGTAGTTCAATTTGTCACAAGGACAAGTAGTCTTGATATTACAATGAAGTAACCATACCTTGTCGACAATCTAGAATTGAGGTTGTTCTTTACAATAAGCATTTGCATTAGTCTTTTTTCATTCTTGAAATTCTTTTAATTAAGCCTTTATTATTATATATAACTCAAATGTACAATTTGCCAAATCTTTTGTCATATGATTATCAACTTTTGAAAAGCCAATAAATTGTAGATAATAACCATAATTAACAAAGAAAGATATTTGTTGAATAGAAGAATGTACCTTGTTATTATAAACAAAGTCTACTAACAATAAAAGTATTGTCCAATCATTTTGTTGGTAGTTGATGATATACTTTAAATACTATTTTAAAACTTAATTTATATATTCTGTTTGTTTATCAATTTGAAGTTGAAAAGTCAAACATAGTTATATATTCATCTTTAAAATCTTGAAAAGAATTTTAAAATTTTTTGATACAAATTGAGTCTCCTTATTCAATATAATATTCTTAGGTAATTCATAATAAAGATTAATATTGTCAAGGAAAAGTTAAGTTATTTTTTTAATTATGACAAATTTTGTATATGCTATAAAATATACCATCTTAATAAAATGATCTACCATTATAAATATAAAATCATAAGAACTTGAAAATAAAAGATTTGTGATAAAATCCACAAAAATAAAAGACTATAATTGTTTTGGAATAAGTAATGGTTGAAATAGTCCATAGAATCATTGACAAGGAATTTTTGATCTTAAATAAATATTACATGATTGTAAAAAATCTTTGATTGCCTTCTATATTTGAGATCACCAAAAATCTCTAGATATAAGCTCCAAAGACTTATTGTTTCCATAATATCTTGCTATGGAGAAGTCCTAATAAGCTTGAAGAATAAGTAATTGTGTTTTACATTTTAGAATATACAAGTATTTTTAAAAATAGAATAGTTTATTTTTAAACTTAAATTTAGAAATATCATGAAACTTAAAAGGATTCCTTTTAATATCACGAATAAAAAGATCAAAGGACATACTTGATTGAACTTGCTTAAAAAATGTTGAATCAAGAATCAATATTGATTTCATTATTTAAAGATATAAATGCTTTGGCTTCAAACGAATAATTCTTTATTCATCAAAGCTGCATCTTTTTCTTTTGATGCAAGATAAAAATATTCAAAAAGAGCATCTAATAGATCTTGTAGTTTTTTGGATTGATAAGTGATCTTAAAATAAAATTTAAAAAAAGACATGCTTCAATGGATTAATGACAATTCAAAAAAAGTATTTCTATGAAATTCTTAAGGTTCTTATGATTTGTATGTATAATGACTAGACTAGAAGGGCCTTTTAAGTAATAACACCATTCTTGAAATAAATTCATAATTGTAAGAAGATCTTTATTATGAATCTTATAATTAATCTTTACCATTGAAAAATTCTTAGAATAAAAAGCTATTAGATAGAACTTGTTATCTACTTGTATTTGTAATAATATTGTACTTATGGCAAAATTTGATACATCTTTTTTTTATAAAGAATATTTTAAAAAAGTCGATATAATACACAATTGGTGTAGAAATAAATATTGTCTTCAAAGCTTCAAAAGATGCTTTGGCTTCTTTGCTTCACTTAAGTTTGTCTTTAAAAACCAAAGGTATAAGAGGAGTTGCAACCCAAAGAAAGTTTTTAATAAAGGTCTGATAATAATTAAATTTTTTAAAAAAGTATTGTGTAGCTTTGATTGTTTTTGAAACCTTCTAATCTATGATAGTTTGGATCTTCTTAGAATCAATCATAAGACCATTATTTGAAATGATGTATCCTAAAAAATCAACTTAAGTAGTGTGAAATATATATTTTTTGACCTTAGCATATATTCTTGCATCTTTTAGTTTTTGTAATACATGATGGACATGAAGTTCATATTCTTCTATGTTTTTAGAATAGATTAAGATATTGTTGAAATAATAGATGACAAAATTACCAAGAAACTCACAAAAAATATCATTCATTAGATGTTAAAAAATATTTGATATATTTGTAAATCTTAAAGACATGATATTATATTCAAAATATCCATACCTATTTCAAAATGTAGTTTTATTTATTTATTTTCTTTTATAATGTATATTAAATTATATGCTTCTTATAGATCTATTTTTTTATAGATCTTCTCTTGATTAAGTTGATCAATAAGACTTAAAATCATAAGTAAAGGATACCTATTCTTGATGGTGATCTTATTGAGTATCTAATAGTTTATATATATTTACAATGATCCATCTTTCTTCTTTACAAATATAATAGAAGTTCTTATTAGAGATTTAGAATGATATATGAAGTTTTTAACTAAGTTCTTGTTAAAATATTCTTTAAGTATAGTAAACTTGTTTTCTGATAAGCTATAGATTGCTCTAACTGGTAATTGAGCTGCTTCTGAAAGATCAATAGAATAGTCATAAGGATAATTTTTTGAAAAAATATCTGCATTTTTCTTTTTAAAAAAATCTTAATAATCTTGGTATTAGTTTGAAATATTCCTTATAGCCTTTTCATCATTAAAAATTGGTGTGATGTATATGACAAAAGATGATCCTTCTTTTATAGCATGCATGAAAGTTCTTCTATCTACTAATAAAAATTTGGTTGTATTGGACTTATGGATTCTATTTGATCAATAGAATCTTAAAAAAAACTATGAAAAAAATCAAGGTTATAAAAAATCTAGTCTACTTGAAGATTATATTTTTCTAGCGAAAAAAATCTAAAAATATTAGAATTAGAAGAAGATCTAACTATATTAAATATTATTAAGTTATTATGATCTTTAGTTACTATATATTCTAGAACTATTTTATGAATAATGCCTCTAAAGGACAAAAAATAATCATCTACGACTTCTACATATAGAGGTTTATTTATTATTAATTAAAGATAGTTTTTATTTTTTAATAAAGGCTTCATCTATAAAATAAGTTGAGGCTCTTGAATCTAATAAAAAAAAAACTTTCTAATTTTTTTACCACAAACAAACTTCTATTGTAAAACAAGGTGAAGAATTTGAAGAAAGTATAGGACTTTTATTAAATATTCTAAAATATTTCAACTATGTAATTCCTATTGTACATGAAACAACTTATTTTTTGATATATTATCTTTTTTGGAAACTATGCTTCACATTTTATAATTATCTTATTTCTTTGAATAATATTGAATAGTTTATTTAGATTTTATATCATATAAATATAATCCATCTTAATGATGTTAAGATTTTTTTTGTTCAATTAGAGATTCAAAACGTACTATGTCAATTTGCATAAGTTTTGGCCTAGATGAATAAGCTTCTAGAAAGCTTCTAAGGTTTTGTCACTATTTAACTTATACCACTTCAACCATATTTTTATTTTTGGTACCTTTTAAGAATCAATTATTGCATGTAATGGCTTGAGTAATAAATTACTCCAATGAGTCTATTCTTGGTATTTTTAATAATAAATCTTTATCATTGTCTTTTAATCCATATTTAAATTAATTGATAATGGCTTTTTCATTTCAATCCACATCACAAATAAGGTTTTGGAATCTAGCAACATATATAGTAGTTACAAGTGATTTTTATTGTAAAAATATAAATTTGATTTTTTTAATCTTTTTTTGATCATTTTTTCTAAATGTGGCTATAAAGACTTTTAAAAATGAATTCAAATCATAAAGGGGTTGTAAATTATTTTCTATAAAAGATACAAATAAAAAAATACTCTCAGATAATAGTACATCTATGAATCCAACTTAATTAAATTTGTCAAGATATTAGAAAGGATGCAACCTTAGATAAAACTTCACTTATTATAAAAATCTTCAATACTTAGATCTTACTCCATCAAAATTCTATGGCATATTTATTCTTGCATCTCTCATAATTATAATAGCAAGGCTTTTTGGATTTTATTATAAACTTAATTTACTTGCTTCACTCAATTGCACAACTTTTTAGTATAGAATTTAAATCTTATTGTTGATTTTTTCTATAAGTGTAGGAATTGTATCTCTATGGTTCACATTAAAAGTATATGAAGCTTTGATCCTAAGAATGTTAATAAACTCGAAAAAATTTGTAGTAGTTATAAATATATTCTCACTTCTATTGAGAGTAGCTTCCATAATTTTTTCTTCTATAGAAAATTCAATAAATTCATAAGTCAGATTAAAAAAATAATCCGCAACTTCTTATATCTTATAAAAATTTCTATAAAGAAGGATAGTATTACAAATATACATATATATTTTAATAATTATCTATATAATATAATTAAATAGAAATAGATTAAAATAAGTTAATTTAATAATATCTTATAGAATAGCTTTTTGAAAGCTTTATAGATACGACTTTGACTTTATATATGTATTTAATTGATTTATATATTAAAAATTTAGTTAATAAGTTAGATACATGTTGTACATCTTAGTAATTTGTTGTACAAGCTAACTATATAGTATATAGATAAAAAACTAATCTTATAAGTTAAGACATGTATTTTATAAGTTGGACACATATTGGAGGTCCTATAGAACATTGTGTCAAGGACATGAATTAAAAGATGATGTATAAATCAATGAAATCCATATCAAAGAAAGAGTGACAAAATAGAAATAAGTAAATATGTATATCCAAAAGAAACTAGAATGGCTTATTACCAAAAGATAAGAAAACTTGAGACTCTTGAAACTAGACTAGAAGCAATAAATAAGTTGATAAGAGTGAAGAAGGCTTCACTCTTGTCTCTATATATATTATCTAAGTAGGGGCTATGTGGTGATGTTCTATAGGACTTCCAATATGTGTTGACTTTATAAGACACATGCCTTGACTTACAAGGCAAATTTTTCTACATGTGGGCCAAAAAGTTAGCTTGGTCTTCAAGTTAATAATATGTGTGGTATATGGTCAACTTATTAACTGTGTTTCTAATCCAAAAAGTCAATTAAAGACACCTATAAAGTCCAAGTAGCACCTATAAAGCTTCTAGGAAGCTTTCATAGTAGATATTATAGAATTAACTTACTTTTACTTACTTCTATTTACTTCTATTTATTTATATAGATAATTATTGACTTACATGTGTAAGTCTGTGACATTATTCTTTTTTCTAGGGATGGGTTCCATGAAGAGCGATCATCATATGTTGAGAAAATCTATGATGCGACAAATTATATTCGTGATATACTCAAATCTTTGTTCTCTTCAAAGATGGTTAATAAGGCCTCTCAACCATGGATAGTGTTCCATACCAGGGCAGAAAGACCACCCTATTATCTGATCATTGTTAAGGCCTTCATAACTTCTTTCAAATAATATATTTGGAACACCATCAAGAGTTGTTTCTACCTCTAATAAAATTATCAAACATCGGGAGTTTCTTCCAAGGTCATGATATCAAGCATATTGTATCTCGCCATCTATTTGAGGAAAAATATGTTGTTCTTGAGGATCTTCACCTTGATTGCGTCATCTTGAAGGTTGTAAAAATCATAATATCTTATCCGATAAGTTAGCAAAGAAGGCTCTTTAGTCGAATCTGCTGGTTGTTGATTCTCCATCTCCTTAGCATCACAACTACAAAAAAACTACAAACAAGGATTGAAAGTAGAATGTTATTTTGTCTAGATTTTGTTTCTTTTATGGAAAAGATCTTTATCTTGATTTTGATGGATATTATCAATGAAAAGCTTTCACTACCTTTGCTGTATTTGCAAGATTCTTTATTGGCTTCCATATGTCTTCACTAATATCATATCCATGTCAATGGATAAGAAATTCTAATTTATTTCGGCATTGCTTTGAATCTAAGACTTTTTCCACTTTGAACTCTTCATTATTATTCACTTGTAAAAGATGAGGTAGAGCTTGTCTTCTTCTTGGTATGTCCAATATCTTATATGGTTGAAGAAGAGACACATGGAATATTAGATGGATTTTTATTGACTCTAATATGTGTAAATGATATGTAATTGGATTGATTTGTATAGAAATTAGAAATTTTCTAAGCCTACGATAGTCCAACTTGTCACTAGGATAAGTGATCTTGATATTACAACAAAGTAACCATACCTTGTCACCCATGTGGAATGGTGGTTGTTTCTTTTAATAAACATTTGCATTGAACTTTTGTTATTTTTGAGCTTCTTTTAATTGTGCCTTTATTATTGCATGTAGCTCTGATAAATGATTTGCCTAATCTTTTGCCATAGGATTATCAGCTTTTGAAAAGTTAAAAGTATTAAGTCATGGATGATAACCATAATTGAAAAAAAAAGATGTTTATTTTATAGAAGAATGTATTATGTTATTATAAGCAAAATTTGCCAATGACAAAAGATTTTTCCAATCATCTTATTGGTAGTTGATGGTACATCTTAAATACTACTTCAAAACTTGATTAACACGCTCTGTTTGTCTATCAATTTGAGGATGGAATGTTGAAGATAGTTTTATATCCACTTTTAAAATCTTGAAAAGAATCTGCTAAAATCTTGATACAAATTAAGTTCTTCTATTTAATGTAATATCTTTGGATAATCCGTGATAGCAATAGATATTACCAAGAAAGAGTTTAGCTATTTCTTCACCTGTGATAGATTTTATACATGGTACAAAATGTACCACCTTGATAAAATGATTTACTATCACAAATATAGAATCATAAGAATCTGAGATTGGAAGATCCGTGATAAAATCCATAGAAACAAAAGACCATGGTTGTTCTCAAATAGGTAATGGTTGAAGAAGTCTGTAAGGTCGATGATGAAGAATTTTTGATCTTGAACAAATATCACATAATTGAATAAAGTCTTTTACACCCTTATTCATTTGTGGCCACCAAAAATCTCTAAATATAAGCTCTAAAGTCTTGTTGTATCCAAAATATCATGTTGTTGGAAAGTCATGATATGCTTGAAGAATACATAATCATGATTCTCTTTTTGGAACATATAATCAATCTTCAAAATAGAATAGGTTGTTTTTGAATTCAAACTTAGAAGTATCTTAAGACTTAGAAGGATTCTTGATATTATTAACAAGAGGATCAGAAGACATACTTGATTGGATTTGTTTTACAAGGATCAAATCAACAATCAATATTGATTTCATTACTTGAAGATGAAATTTCTTTGGCTTCAAGAAAATTGGCCAATCAAAAGATTCATGTCCATCTTTTGCTGTAAGATTAGAATGTCTAGAAATGACGTGTGATAAACCTTGTTATTTTTTGGATTGATATGTGATCTTGAAATCAAATCTTGATAAAGACATGCTCTAACAAGCTTGGCGATAATTTAAAATCCGTACTGACATGAAGTACTTGAGATTCTTGTGATCCATGTACATGGTGATTGGATTAGAAGTGCCTTCTAGATGATGATGCCATTCTTGAAATGAATCCACGATTGCAAAAAGTTCTTTATTGTGGATTTCATAGTTAATCTCGGCTGCTAAACTTTATTTGGAATGAAAAGCTAATAGATAAAGTTTATTATAAGTTCTCATTTTTGATAATACGATACCTAAAGCAAAGTTTAATGCGCCTGTTTCCATAAAAAATGCTTTAGAAAAGTTGACGCGATACAAGATTGGTGCAAAAATAAAGGTTGACTTCAAAGTTTCAAAAGATGCTTCAACTTCTTTATTCTACTTAAGTTTTTCTTTGCAAGTCAAACGTATAAGTGGAGCTACAATTCAAAAGAAGTCTTTGATGAAGATCCGATAATAGTTTGCAAAGCTCAAAAAGTATTGAATATCTTTTATTGTTTTTAGAATCTTTCAATCTAAAATCATTTGAACTTTTTTAGGATCCATTATAAGTCCATCATTTGAAATGATATATACTAAAAAGTCGACTTGAGTAGTATAGAATATACATTTTATTTTATTTTATTTTATTTTATTTTTATGTTGGCATAGAGTCCTGCATCTCTTAATTTTTGTAACACACCACAAATATGAAGTTCATATTCATCTATGTTCTTAGAATAGATCAAGTTGTCATTCAGATAACATTCAATAAAATTGTCCAAAAACTCTCAAAAAATATCATTCATTAGATGTTGAAAAGCTGTCGATGTATTTGTAAGTCCAAAAGGCATGACATTGTATTCAAAATATCCATATCTAGTTCAAAATGTAGTCATCCATTTATCTCTTTCTTTAATGTATAGTAGATTGTATACTCTCCATAGATCTATTTTTGTGTAGATCTTAGCTTGATTCAATTGATCAAGAAGTCCAGATATCAAAGGTAGAGGATACCTATTCTTGATGGTAATCTTGTTGAATCCTTGATAATCAAGACACATCCGTAATAATCCATCTTTCTTCTTCATGAATAAGATTGGAGCTCCTATTGGTGATTTGAAATGGCGTATGAAATTCTTGGCGAGATTCTCTTCAATATATTCCTTGAGTTAAACCAATTTATTTTTTGTTAAACTATAGATTGGTCCAAATGGTAGTTGTGCTCCTTCTTGAAGGTCAATTGAGCAGTCATAGGGACAATGTTTTGAAAGAGTATTTACATTTTTCTTCTCAAATATATCTTGAAATTCTTGATATTGACTAAGAATGCCACTTGAAGTCTTCGCATCATTAGAAACAGGTGTGGTATAAATGACACAAGGTGATCCTTCTTTTACAATATGCAAGAAAGCTCTTACACCTATAAACATAGGTTTAATTGCACTAAACTTATGACTTTCTATTGGATTAATTTCACTCTTAATTATGCTTTTAGAAAAGTTAAGGATACAAAAAATCCAATCTATGTAAGGATTATACTTTTCTAACCATGATAAATCTAAAATGATTGGATTAGAGAAATAGATCTAATTATATTAAAGATTATGCAACTACTATGACCATTCATTGCTACATCTATAGGAAGTGTTTCATGAATAATATCTTCAGAAGATAATAGACGACCATCTATGACTTCTACATGAATAGGTTTGGTTTTTTGTACTAACAATATTTTATGACTTTTAACAAATTCTACGTCTAAGAAATAAGCTGAGGCTCGTGAATCTATCAAGGCAGAGGCTTTATAATTATTAGATCTTAAATGGAAATCTATTATAAAACAAAGAGAGGGTTTTGAGGAGAAGATAGGACCTTCATTAAAAAATTGTACAAGATTCTAGCGGCACGTTTCCTATTGTAGTTGGATAAATTCATTTTCTGACACATTGTCTCCTTTGACAAATGTACTCCTCATTTTGTGATTTTGTTGCTTCTTTGGATAATGTTGAATAGTATGTTTAGGTTCTATACAATATAAGTATAATTCTTCTTAACGACAACGAGTCTTTTCTTGCTCGGTAAGTGTTTTAAAATGTACCGCATTAATTTGCATATCCTTTGCTTCTAAATGTTTGTATTGAAGAGATGTTAGTATTGCTATCATATTATAGTAATATTAAGGCTCATTAGTACGACTCTCAAATTGAAATTTAAAAATTTGATTGTTGTATTTCATAGCAAAGTCAATTGTTTGACTCAATGTTTGAGGATCAGGTAAGTTGAACATCAATTTCTTTACTTCATATTGTAATCTATAGAAAAATTGGCTAATAAGTGCAATATCATCACACTTGATATCAATTGCAAGTTGTCAAAATTGTAAAGCATATAACATTACAGATCAATTGCCTTGTCACAAAATATGGATCTTGTTGGTTGCAACATGAGTTGCATCATGTTTTCCATACATGGACCAAAATTCTGCCAAAAATACCTCTAGATTATCCAGTATTGGATCTCGTCATTCAAAAAAAGATGAAAACTATGATAGAGCTAAACCTGAAAGAAGTGTACTAATGAATCTAACTTGTGATCCTGGAGTTGAATAGCTTTGAGGTTGAAGTTCAATCACAAGTTGTACTTGATTGATAAATCCTCAAAATTTGGATCTTATACCATCAAACTTCTCAAGCAGGATAACTCTTGGTTCTCTAACACTTGAAGGATGTTCCACTATAGGTAGAAGGACATGATTTGGTGTAGATGTTGAAGCAGCTCTAATCATCTCTATATCCTCATTTTTTGCCATTCTTATTGATCCTTGTGGCAGTAATCTAAGTTGATGTATTGTAAGTATTAACTCCTTCATTTGCTCTTATATTTGTGCCATTGCACTCTTCATTTCAACAAGTTTTGCCATAATAACACTCAAAAAAATATCTAATACCACTCAAGACAAGTAGAGGAAAGGACTTGAGGACAAAAAAAATACTTATAACAATATCAGTTTAGAAGAGGATAATCCATAAATTCTAATATGCTTATGTCTTATCATGAGAAAGGAGTAATCCACTCTTAATCAAGACAAGACAAAGCTCTGATATTGTAAGTGTATTCTTGTCAATCTATCAAGGATATGAACTCAAAGATGATGTATAAATGAATGAAATCTGTGTCAAAGAAAGAGTGACAAAATAGAAATAAGTAAATGCATACATTAAAAAGAAACTGAAATGGCTTATTACCAAAAGATAAGAAAACTTGAGACTCTTGAAACTAGACTAGAAGCAATAAATGAGTTGACAAGAGTGAAGAGGACTTCACTCTTGTCTCTATATATATTATCTAAGTAGGGGCTATGTGGCAATATTCTATAGGACATCTAATATATGTTGACTTTGTAAGATACATGCCTTGACTTATAAGGCAAGTTTTTCTATATGTGGGCTACAAAGTTAGCTTGGTCTTCAAGCTAATAACATGCGTGGCACATGGTCAACTTATTAACTACGTTTCTAATCCAAAAAGTCAATTAAAGACATCTATAAAGTCAAAACAACCTCTATGAAGCTCCTATAAAAGATATTATAGAATTAACTTACTTTTATCTACTTCTACTTATTTCTACCTATTTGTATAGGTAATTATTGGCTTATATGTGTATATCCGTGACGTGTTGTTACATAGCTCCTACTTATATAATACATATATAGAGACAAGAATGAAGCCTTCTTTTCTATTGTCAATGCCTTTCTTGTCCTTAGTTTTATTTCAAGTCTTTCTAAACTTCTTATTTTTGGCAATAGCTATTTTAATTAATATTGTATCATCTTTGAGTAATTTTCTAGTTTTTTTAAGTGACAAAAGAATTTATTAAACTATTAGTTCTTTGAGATTTATGTCCTTGATAATTTGACAAGAATATTAACTCATTATTTTTAATTTTTTTTTAGAAGTGAATAGATTACTCCTCTTCTATTGTTGTATTTTAAAGGTTGTAAACTATCTACCTTTCAACTAATATTTAGTTTTTTAATATTTTGTTTATTTATTTATTTTAAATAAAAAAGATTATCCCTCTTTAAGAAAATTTTTAATTGATATTTAAGATTGAAGATTATTCTTTTTTAATTTGACTTTTGAATTTCTTCAAAATATTTATAGAAAGAAAAATTATAAAAGCAGCTATTGATAGAAGTGAGAAATCAATTTGCAACTATTGCAAATCTTCACAAGCTTATCAACATTCTTAGAATAAAAATCTCATATATTTTTAATATAAATCATGGAAGTACTATTCCTACATCCATTAAAGAAATTAATTGTAAAGTACAAAGTCTATGCTAAGAAGTTGTGCAATTGAAAGAATTAAGTAGATCAAGCCTACAAAAAAATTAAGCATGTTTAGGTTCTCTATAATATAAGTACAACCTTATTGAAAATCTCAATTTTTTTTTTATTCAATAAAAAATTTGAAATATACTATATCAATTTGCATAAGTTTTGACCTTATTAAATAAGAATTTGAAAGCTTAAAAATTCTAGTCATGACTTGATTTGTACTTCTTTAATTAGATAATTATTCTTAGTATCTTTCAAAAAGTTAATTATTTTATGTAATAACTTTTAAAATAAATTATTTTAAAGATTCTATTTTTAGTATTATTAATAATAAATCTTTAATATTATATTTTAATATATATCAAAATTGATTAATAAGGGCTTTATTATTCCAATTGATATTTTAAAATTAAAAAATAGAATTTAGCAACATATGTAGTTATTAAATATGATCTTTGTTGTAAAGATAAGAATTTGATCTCTAATATCTTTTTTGGATCACTTTGTTCAAATCTGATTATAAACACTTCTAAAAATGAAATGAAATCATATAAGAGTTATAAAGTCTTTTTTTTTAATTAAAGGTACAAATCAAGATAGAATACTTTTAGATAGAAGTACACTTATTAATTCAACATGAGTAAATCCGTAAGAATATTAAAAAATATGCCATCTTAAATAAAATAACTTATTGTAGAAATTTTTGAAATTTTGATCTTCTTCTATCAAAATTCTTTGATATATTAATCTTTGTCTCTCTCATTCTTCTAGTAATAAGATTTTTTGGATTCAATTATTAGATAGATGTATTTTCTTCTCTCAATTATACAACTTCTTAGTACAGATATTATACTTCATTATTAATTTCTTTCATAGGTGTAGGAATAGTATCTTTATAGTTGACATTAGAAATACATATGATTTTTATTCTAAGAAAATTGATAAGGTTGTGAAGATCCATAGTAGTTTCAAATCTATTTTTATTTTTGTTAAGTATAGCATCCATAATTTTTTCTTCCAACTCTAAAACAAACAACTTTAAAATATAATAAAAAAAATAAAGTGATCCACTCACTTCTAAAACAAAAGTAAGAATAATAAATTAGAATTCTTTTGAAACTATCAAGGACATAAATCATAAATAATTAAATCCTCAATATTCTCTTATGTCAATAAAAATAAATAGATAATCACTTAAAAATGATATAATATTAAACTATAATGGTTATTAATAATGATAAAAAGACTACAAATTCTTGAAGCAAGATCAAGAACAAGAAAGATATTATCAAGAGTGAAGACATCTTTATTCTTGCCTCCATATATACTATTTAATTAGAAGGTATGTGACGATATTCTATAGGATCTTCAATACATGTCTAACTTGCAAGACATATGACTTGTAAAATAAGTTTCTTACATGTGTACCACATGACTAACTTATATTACAAGTTGTCAACATGTACAATACATGGTCAACTTTTTGGCCAAGTTTTTAACCTATTAATCAACTACAAATACAAACAAAGTCAAATATGTGTTTATAAAACCTCTAAGAAGATTTTCTACAAGATTATCGAATCCACCTATATTTATCTTCTAACTAACACTTCTTATTGAAATAATTATATATATCTATGATACACTTGTCTTTATAATATTGATCCTCTTAGAATCCTTAATTTTAACTTCCATCAATTCTAACTTCTATCAATTTTAAATTATATTTGATACAATCATAAAGAATCTAAATAAGGCCCAAAGTAAGTTTTGAAATACTTTAAGTATATCCTTTAAATCCTACAAAAACTCTAGATACATCTTATCAAAGCTTAATCTAATTTCAAACAATCTTTAAGAAAATTCTAATCTATTTTAAATAATTTGAATAAAATCCTAAAATAATTCCATCAAATTTTAATAAATTATTAAATAATTTTAATTTAATATTAAAACTATTCTAATCAAATCATAACCAAAATTTAATTAAATCCTATAAGATCCTAATTAAACTTTCATCAATTATAAACAAACTTAAACTAACTTCAAAAAATTCTAACCAAATCCTAATGAAATTTTAATCAAATTTTAATTATTCTTAAATATAATGGCATATTAAAAGCTTTATAATTTTTAAATTAATTATTGATGTTATTTTAAAGTTTGGACATCTATCAACTTCCAGATCAATAACATGCTTAAGAATATTGAAAAAAAATTGTAATTAATTTTTTTAAAAAAAGACACATCATTTGCTTGGATGACAGGTGACAACTTTTTTCAACCTTAATATGGATCTTCTAGTAATATAATCTCTTGTTTCCATTTTTTAGTTTTCTCCAAATTTTTTTGTAGATATTAGAATTCATTTGATTACTATTCAACCAAAATTCACTTGAATCAAATGAGCGGATTGCTGCAAATCCTTAAAATCTTTAATAACCTTAAAACTACCAATTATTAATATTCTAATCTACCTTAATTCTATAGATTTTAAATTTAACCAATCAATTGAGCTCAAATTTATGACGAAATTTCAACACAAGTATATAAACAAAAATTTAATTTTTTTTTTATAGATTTGCTATAAAACTCATATAATTTTCTAAATATAAAATTTTATTCTTTTTTAATTATGAAATTTATAAAGCTAGATTTTAATAAATAAGAATTAAGATTAAATAAATTGATATTAAAAAAAATTCTTACAAAAGTTTTTGGATTTTGAGAGAAAATAAGGAATAAATACTAATTTACATCATAAAAATAAGTATAAAAAATTTAAGGAAAAAAGAAAGAAATTTGATCCAAAAAAGATAACAGAATTTTTGTAGTTTACATAAATGAAATATGTTCTTTCAAATTCACATTGATGTTATTACTCACCTTTGATTTCAAAAAGTTTAAGAAAATATATCTTTAGGAATTTTATGTTTTATATTTTATTATCAAAATTATACAAATAAATTAAAGAATTAGCTAAATAAAAAACATTTTGGTATAATGGAGTTAGCATTGAATTATTTTGGAATCTACTTATACATTATCAATATCTTCTATCTACAATTCCTTTAAGATTCTTTGATAAAAAATTATTTTGTTAATTCATAAATTTATCAAAGAATTATTTAAAGATTTATTATTTTATTTCAAAAATTACATAAGTCGTATAATATTTTTTTGAATTAATTGAATTGTGATATTAAGTTTAAATATATTACCTATAAAATAAATTGTAAAATTACTAACCATCCTTGCCAAATTTTTAGTTGGATGAGAAATTTTTAAAACATGTATCTATCAATATGTACATGTAATTTAATATATTAAATCAAAAGAAATATATAAAAGTAAATTGAGATACATCAAAAAAAATCTCTAAAGTTTGTAATATAAATTTCCAATTAATAGAATAGTATAATTTTATATAATTTAATTGGAATATAATGAGATTTATTTTAATTTAAATCTTATATTCAAATAATAATTTTTTTAGAATACAAAATATTAAAAAAAAATTTAAATAAAAAACTAATAATATTAAGTAGTTTCTTATTTAAAAGAAACTATAAAAAAAATTGTACATTAAATTTAAAAGAATAGTTTTTTAATATTTACTTCTTATATTTATTATTTTAATTTATTCTAATTTTATAAAATTAATTAATATTTTAATCTAATTTATTCGATTTTATATCTCAAAAAGAATTAAAACAGAGATATTATTTTATAATCAATTTTTTGGTAGAATTTTAATTTTCAATTATGTCTTATGAAGTCTATTATGTATTTTTTTTAATAAAATAGAAAGAAAATTTTCATGCAATAAAATTTTATAAATAAATTGGCCAAAACTTTTCTATAGGGAAAAAATGAGACCAATACTATAGCTAAAGTTTCATAGAAGATTGATGGTGAATCTATAATAGGGGCCTCAATTTACTCAATCTTAAATTAGCTTTGAAATTCTTTGACAGTAAGGTGGATGCTAAGAATTATCTTTCTCATAAACTGCTTCCTACTAAAAATTATAAAACAAATTATAACCTGTAAAATTATTAATGATATTAACAGATAGACTTTCAATATCCACTAGATGATTAATATTTCTTAGAATACTTTGTAAATTCAAAGATATAGAAAAGAATATATGTGGCTAAGAAAGTCATAACAAAAGATCTTAAATATATATTACTCAAAAAAATTATTGCATATTTAATTTTCTTCTTTGAAACAAAACTATATTTTAATTTAATAAATACCATTATTCCATAAGCAACCACTATTTTTTTTATTTAAATTTGGCATGCACTAAGTCATAAATCTTTAGTATTAAGAATTTAATTACTGATTATAATAGAAATCAACCAACACCAAATTTAAAATGTTATTTCTATTAAGCTAAATTTGGAATTTATTTTACTCCACGTCCTTCCACATTACATTCAAACATTACTACAAGATCGTGAAGAAGTTCAAATAAACAATTAAAATACACCGTATACATAATAATATCAATTGGCTGATCTTTAATTGTTGGGTTTTCTTAAATCAAAGCAAGAAGCATAGATGGTGATTAATTTTTAATAATTAGTAAAATATTTTAAAATTATATATATATATATATATATATATATATACTTATTTTTAAATTAAGTCTTAATATTAAACTAATTTAACATTTGTTAAAGACCATTGGACTTGAATTAAGTAGAATGTGCTTACATATTATCTTACAAGATAATAAAAGAACAATTCTTCTATTAAATTTAACAAAACTCTTCCATTTGCTTTTGGACTTGTAGATAAATTAGAATTTGATTCTAAAGACAGTTTGTAGAGTGATGATTATCTCTTCAAATTATTTAATGACAAAAATAGGAAGTAACTCTTTCAAAAACTATCCTATTCTTATCCAAATCATTAAATAGAATAGAATATTTTCTCTTAACTTCAACATGTGATTTAATTTTTTGTGGATTTTTGCTTTAGCACTATTAAATAAAATAAATAAATAAATAAATATTTAAAATATTAGATTTTGAACTGAAATATAAATATATATATATATATATATATATATTGTCTTAATAAACAAAATCTACATTATGTGATATAAACTTCTATTAGGTTAAACTTAGCAAAAACTTGAGTTACATTGAAGTTATAAATGTATTATGGCTTCTAATAATAGCATCTATTTTTACAAAATATAAGAATTTTTATTTTTTTATTTGTTTATTTTTAGACAATAAATGTAGACATAAAAATTAAATAAAGATATAGTTTAGACCAATAGGTTTTAAAAGAGTTCTTTTGAAAAAAGATACTACATGTTAAAAAAAATTAAAATATAATAAATCATCTAAATTTTTTTAAAAAACTTGTGTTATAGAAAGTAGGTTTAAATTGCCAAATTTCAAAAGAATAAAACATGAAACAATATCCTACCTTCAAAGAGAGATATATATATATATATATATATGACCTAGCTAAAGTTAGAGCCACATATTCCGCTCATATATTGTACTCAATTTTTTATTGAACAACAAAATATGTACTTTATGTTTAAACAATAAAAACCCATTTGATTTTTATACTAATGTGATGTTTGTCTCTGACGTCAGACTATCAAGTTCTTTCCTACTTACAATATTTTACTGTCAAAAAAATTATATATTAAAAATAGTATTTATCTCTATGTATTTATTCAAAAAAAATTACATCTATTCATGCACCTAAATATTCATCTATCAATCAAATCTTTGATTATGACAACTCCAAACAAATCACATCTTTAATATCCATTGGTAATTTTTCCTCACCCTCGACACTTTCCATTTTAAATACACTTCTTTTCATACAAAATTTGCCACAGTTTTTTTTTGCAATGATGAAACATAAAAAACTATGGCAAATTATAAACAATAACTTCTATTAGCTCTAAAGTTAGAAGTAATCTTTTTATTTATGAAAAGAAGTGTGTTTATTTTTTATTTGTAGTATTATTTATACTAAAAATAAAAAATAACTTCTAACTTTAGAGCTAATAGAATGTTATAGCCCAATTAAGAGTAGCTTCAAATGTAAATAGTTTCTATGGAGTTTCAAATCCCTCACTATCTATTTAAGAGAGGGATTCATTCCTAAATGAGAGATTGATATTTATTATATTCTTAAATTCTTTAAATTATCATATACGTTTTTCATCTAAAAATCAAACCAAGTGTTTTAAGAATCTTTCACTATTTTTATTTGTTTTTTGGAAAATAAAAAATAAAAAAAATCAATAAAACTAAAACATGCAGAAGTAAGTTTTGAGCTAAAATGAATATATAAATTCTAAAACTACAAGAAATAATTATTGAAACATGTGCTATTAAATGAAAATTAAACAAATATTATTGTAGATTCGATCTTATTTTAATTTGTAGAATCAATACAGAACATGTGAAAGGATACTTTAATATGTGAATGGAGACATTATTTGATTTATTAATTCAAAATTTATAGAAATGACAAAATCCAAAATAGAATTGTATACAATAAAAATGTTGTTTTGTAAATAATACACATAAAATAATAATAATAAAATAATACACATAGTGTTTCTTCAAACAATAGTGTGTAAATAAATTCACATCCCGCATTAGAAAAAAAACACAAAAACAACATTTGCTATATATATATATATATATATATGAATATCTTCAAACATCCATCCATACGTTCATCCAATTTATATTGTTCCTTGTTACACCTTGTTGATTAATTATAACATGTTACTCCCAAAACAAAGCAATAGGCATTACTGGTGTGTACATATATAAATTCAACTCCTGTACCGACAAGCAGATGCACAATGAGAAGTTGCCGCATGAGAAGTGGATGCCCACGATGTGGAAGGCGAGATCACATTCTGTTTTAGACAAAGTTTGGCCGTTTCACAGGAATGTGCAGGATGTGGGTTCTGCTTCTACTTTTTCTAAAGCAGCATCCATATTGATGTGTGGGTGTGTGTGTGTGTGAGAGTGCCGACACTCACAACTCAGAAGGGCTCCACGACGAACCGGAACGAAGACAAACCTGAGATCCTGGCTCCGACAATCTCGAAGAAAAAGTCAGCACCAAAGATGCTTCAGTGATGCTCCAGAGGGCTGTGTGTTGCTTCCTTTGCACATCATGCCCTTCTAGAACCCTATCGATGTGAGGGTCTGGACCTGCGCAAATCCTGCACGCAGGCTTGGCGGCGGGGGCGACAAGGGCAGATGACGTGTGACATTGACGCCGCGACGTCGCCACGCTAGACGAGGGCCAAACCCTGCGCTGCGTCACCAGCCAATTAAGTTAATCACTGGTCGCGGTGCGCTTCGGTTCTCGCTCCGTCCAAACGCTGTATTAGCTCCGGAGTTTAGAAGATACGCCAACTCTCACATGCACGTCAGTGTAAGGGTGATTCTTTTTGTTGTGTTGGCTTCGAGCGCGGGGTTGATGATTTAGGCCCCAAAGGTGGTGCCATACAGAGTGAGACCCGATTTTGGGGAGGAATGATCCCAGGATCTTTGCACAACCCCATGGATGCAAGCATAGTTTCAGTGCAGTGACCAAAAAGCAGATCCGAGGTCTGTTGTCAGATTGTTTTAAGCATGTGGCCTCCTAATTTTAACTGGATAGAGCTGCTGGTCGAATGTCCATCGGCATATTCTCCGAGTCAAGGAGGATTAAAGCATGCAGAACGTGCCCATAGATATCACCCGACAAAATGGCCACGATGAACCGTCTCAGCGTGGTACTCTTCCTCTGCGTTGTACTTGCCTCCAGTGTGATCCCTGCTGAGGCTCGTAGACTCGATCAAAGCGGCTTGCAACCTCCTTGCGCCGGTAACGACCTTGCCCACAGTTCTAGTGTCTTCCCGTACGGGGAGTACAACTGTGTTTGTACTGACCGTGTTCAGTTCCTCCAAGCTTTCTTATAAAATTGTCATGTGTCTGTGTCTGATTTGAGCGATGTAAAACGAATTAGAAATGGTTCACTGTTTAGTTCATAAATCCTCAGCAATGATTACCGACCGATCTGCTAGTTTGTAATTCTTGCGTGTCGATTGACATTGAACTAAGACCCTTTTTTTGGAATCTCGCAGCCGGCAGCAGGCGTGGTCCGAGCAGCACCCAAGATGCATACTTGCTGCCTTATCCTAATACCAGCGATGCGTCCTTTGTGGCGATCCTCTCCGTGGGCGACACTGCAGCCAATGGCTACCAGTTGGTGGGCATTCCCGATGGACTTGGCGCCTACGTCGACGAGGATGCAGACCAGAACACCTTCAACCTGCTCATGAACCACGAAAATGGTGATACAGTTGGAGCTGTGAGATCTCATGGAGCGCCAGGAGCTTTCGTTTCCAAGTGGACCACTGAAAGGAGCACGCTGGCTGTACTCAAGGGAGAGGATTTGATAAAGAAGGTATGGGCTTGGAATCGTACCTCCAAGTCGTACCGCGACCCCAACGCCGCCGGCAGCACACCCGTGGCTATGGCACGTTTCTGCAGTGCCACTTTGGCCGAGCAGTCCGCATTGTATAATCGCGAGTCTGGAAAAGGTACGAAGGACATGATTTTCCTCAACGGCGAGGAAGATGGCACCGATGGCCGCGCCTTCGCCCACATCGTCACGGGTCCTTACGCCGGTAACACCTTCGAGCTTCCGCATTTCAGCAATGCTGGATTCGAGAATATTGTCCCTCATCCCAACTTGAAAAAGCTGGAAGATATCGGTACGTGTCTTTGCTTTGAACCTCTGGTGATACCATCGCATGACATCAATCACAATTCAGCTGACATGAACAAGCATTTGTGCAAATTTTTTGAATGAAGAGGGTGCGGCCGATAAAACAGTGGTGATGGCGCTCGACGACAATGGCCACAACCGCGTGTTCGTCTACGTGGGCGACAAGAGCACAACTGGCACGCCAGTGGAGAAGGCTGGACTCTTCGGTGGCAAGCTGTACGTGATCTACCTCGAGAACATCAGCGATGAAATCAACAACGGTGGTAGCCTGGTTGCAGGTGACACAGTGCCCTTCACGGCCGTGCTTCTGGGTGAGGATCTCTCTGGTGCCGACGGATCAGGCGCTGCATTGAGGAGTCGCTTCCTTCCTGTGAACAACCCAAACCCACCCGCCGACCCCAAGAACACCAAGTTCGACCGTCCCGAGGACGGTGCCTGGGATCCCAAGAATCCTCACATCTTCTACTTCGCTGTGACCGCCGCCTTCAGCGTCCCCGGGCGACACTCACGGATCTGGAAGTTGAATTTTGAGGATCCCACCCTCACCACGTCCAACCATGGACAAGCTACTGTCCTCATCAACGGCCCCGACGGAGCTGACATCTCGGGACCCAAGATGATGGACAACGTGGGCATGAACGAGAAAGGCGATATCATGATCATTCAGGAGGACGTTGGGAATCAGAGACACTTGGGCCGCGTCTGGGAATACAACTTGAAGACTGAGAGCTTGATTCCGATCGGACAACACAACCCCGCGTTCTTCTCTTTTCCCGCTGTAAAGACGACTGATGAGGAGTCATCGGGTGTGATCATGGCGGAGGATGTTCTCGGCGACGGGTGGTGGTTGCTAGATGTGCAGGCGCACAAGCAGCTGCCCAACAATCTGGTGGAAGATGGGCAGCTCTTGGCCATGTACACCGGCAAGTGCTAGAAGCCTGATCGATTGTTCTAGGATAAAACTCTGACATGTCTTCCATGAAATTCAATGGAAGTGGACCCAGTGGTTTTCAGAACACTCTGTTACATAATAATCTAATTCATGTACTTTTTATACAGAAATTTAAATTTCTGAGTTTTTACGCATTGCACAATGCACGTTTCCAAGTGGTTGATCCAAAATATGAATCGCTTGATGCGTGTTGAAGTGCTAGCGGTGTAGGTACGTCCCACAGGAATTGAAGGGTGTGACTACTTGCAACTGGTAATCGCAAGTTGAGTTCACTTTCCATATCTCCACGAAGAAAGAAACTTCGCCGTACTCCAGCGGAGCACAACGTCTAACACAGCTACAGCAGTTCATGCATTCGTGCACTCTGTTCACTTAACGACCGTGGGTGCGGGCGTTGCCTTCACTGATAACCGTACTCACAAGTCCAACTAAACAGCAAACCGTTCCTTTGTCTGTCATTTGAGATAGGCTTGGGCGTAACAATTTCGTTCAATGATTCGGGTGAGAGAAGAAACCAGAGTTCCTTGGATGGTTCATTCGATACCGATTATCAGATTGAGAAACTGGACGAATCAGAGTTTCTACTGATCCGCATCGGGGTTTATTTTCTAGAACTCTGTAATATCAAACCATTACGATGTTAGTGATTATATTTTCTTACGTCGATTGAAACCATTGATGCATGTGGGGTATTTATTAACATTGATAATACTCCTTGGTGAAAATTATATCCTACCTGTGGATCTTTGAAATGTGTGTTCTCCATTTGAAAATTTCGAGTCTCAAGGTTATTTGGCCCCAAGATTAGGCTATTCGAAATCCAATTGGGTCACACACCATTTGCGGAACAAAAATAAGCAGGGGACATGCAGGCTGTCCGCTGCTGCGACACAATCACAAGCAGAACAACTTCAATTAGAAGTGCTGCAGAACTTGTCAGATGGTCGCTACAACTCGCATCTCTATATTTTGTTCCACAGTGTTAGCATAGTTCGGATCCGAGACTGGGCAAACAGGTCGAAACGCTAATCGGATGTCATTCTGTATTGCAAGAGGGCAGAATGTGAATAAATGGACTTGAATCTTGATAGGCGCATATGGAATCGTGAAGCTGACACTCGATCACTTCACACGACAGCTCTAGCTGAGACAAACAGACCGCGCGTTGTAATTCAAACAGATACTATGTGCAGCAAAGCTAGTATCTCAATCGCCGATTTCTGATATAGTCTATCGGTTGATGCTGACTTCCAGGGCAATGGATAGTGTCTCTTTACGAAACCAGCTACCAAGCTGATTGACACCGTCTCCTTGGTACCTGTTAAAGTAAATATGCGTACCCGAAGGCAAATTGCAATTGAGTCTTTTTACTGAAGCACAGCTGATGGTATGATTTTTATCTATGCTCACATTATTTCTGGCTCTTTCATTCTCAACCTGCATCATGATCAAAAGTATACGCGATTGATTAATGATAGAGGTAGAATAGATGTTTATCTTCCACATATACCTACTCCCTAATGAACTCAACCTACGCATTTTCTAGGCTTGAGCTACATTTCAAACTTTAGTTAAGAGAATTACCAGCGGCCCTGTGGTCTGTCGAAAGGACTGCAAATCTTCATTCATTTTTTGAAAAAGATTCACAGCAAAGAATCTCGTTCTACGTGTGAAATTCTCTACCCCAATGTCAACTCGGTCATATATCTTTAAGTCTCATGTGCCGCACGGCCTGAAAAACGATAAGAGATTAGTAATTCATTACTACCCATTGTAGATTTGCTGCACTATTCCATACACTCGAGCCAATTTGACATCTTACATCTATTTCGTGGAAAAAAACTGATGCAAAGCAGGGACAAGCCAACACGAAACAGCATTAAACTAGTGGCCCATGTTCATTCCCAAAATATGAAAACATGTCTACCGCGCCAGAAGTAGAAGCAAAATTATCCTACTTAACCACTAAAATGTTCAAACTAACAGAAAAAAGAGGAAAACTTGTAACTGCAACCAGCAGAAATAAAATATGCATATGCAAATCTTGTCACTGAAAAATGAGTACAACCTGGACAAATATCCGTCTCTACAGCACGAAATGTCCGTACATGGAGGGTCTGAAAAGACGGACCTGATGATTGAATGTCGCACAAGCATAAATTTTCATGGGACGCTCTCTAGAGTTAGTGATGTGATAGACACAAAACTTTCCAAAGGATTACAACCAGATCCATAGAGAGTCGAAGAGAGATTCATTGTATGTGTCCAGTAGTGTCTACTGAATGCCAGGTTTCCAGCAGGATAGAAACTTGATATCCATAACCCTGTGTGCTTCGTCTGTAGAATGATCCTCTCAGAGCACATCTAGTCTGGACTTACGATCTGATTGCTTTCACCACTACGGGCTTGTGAACATATCAGCATGTTGTTCCCAAATCTTATAATAAGGCTGATTAAGAAGCAATATCATTTCCCGAAAGTGGTGATAACAGCTCTATTCCGGTCCACCAGTCGTCTCCCAAGTCATCATCAGTACTCTCCAGGTCTGTATTCGTGTCCGTTCCTTCTCCAGATACATCTTCATAGCAAATATCTACACCAGAAACATCCTTGCATTCCTCGGCACCAGGTACATCTCGCCTTCCCTGGCAATCTCCAGGAGTCTTGAAAAATCCTTCCCTTCTGCATCTGTCTAGGAGAGTGGACATCATCTCCGAAAGCCTGTCCTCAATAGGTTGACGATCTCCGGTTATCAGGTTATCACGTTGCTGTGTCTCTTCCTGCAGAATACACTTGTCCTCAATGGTACAGCGTCGCTCAACCGGTGATGTCACAATGTCATTACGGCTTGAATTGATTATTTTTTTCCTAGATTCTTCCCTCTGACGATTCCGTTTCTTCTCCTTATCTTCTGAAGTTCCATCACGGTTATCTTTCTTCGATTCTCGTTTCCGCTTCGAACCTATTTGCGCCATCGGTTCAGACCTACCACCACTCTCCAATGTCTCCCGCAAAGCCATAAGCTTGTCCTCGACGATTCTACGACTCTTACTCTCCTTCTCTAATGTCTTCATTATAGACTTCAGCAGTTTAGTTGCTGTGTTGGGATAAGGCTTATCGTTTGACTGGGACACGCCTTCAGAGGATATACCATCACCCTTAATTTCATTGCATACAGCAGGATTGGATGCAGTGGTAGTTTTCTTTCTAATCACATCAGCGGCACTTTTACTCCGTAGCGCACCTCTCAAAAGGTTACCCTCGCTCAGATTCATCGCCTTAACAGGTCTTGTATCATTGAGATCCCTTCCGCCTCTCTTCACAGCAGGACGCTTGTTAGAACATCCTTTAGAAACGCTTGAAACCAATTGAGACTGTAATTCGTTTACTTTCTCCACGGGATTAGCGCTTGCATTTAACGGAGTAATGTATAACGATTGAGCGGATTTTGTAGCAGAGTCCAACGGAGCGGGAACACGTACGGCAGGACTCAAAACAGAATCAACTCCTGTAATTATTGACACTGAGCATTTCTTGAAGGGAACGATTGGAGTGAATTCCTCCCTGTTCACCGATTCTGATTGACCTTTTCTGGGATTGCTAACCCCTGAAAGAACCTGTGGGATTACAGTCTGCGACTTCGACCCTCCATCAGGAAGCTGGCTCCTACTCAGAATCATTCCCCCTCGAGGTAATGTAGCGTTAGAAGACAACTGATTATTCCGAGACTTCTCTTTAGAAGCAACCAGCATGTTAAGTATATCTACTTTGGTAGGATCAACTTTTTCCTGTGAGCTTTTCCGTTCCTGAGTTTGATTCTTTGAAGCTACAGTCACTTGAGCAGGAAAACCTGAGCTACTCGGAGAAAAAACGTCAGCTGAAACCTTCTGTTTCAGAACAGATAGACAAATATTGGTTTCCCCAGAGTCCGGACTATTCAGAGGAGTCCCTGGACCTTTAAGTTGCGATTCTTGTTGCAATGAAGCCTCTACTGCCACAAGATTTGAGGTCTGCTTTTGTAACGTGGAAACTTGAGACGATACCAACCGCACCTCCATCTGCACAGCTTTGGACAAAGATTGAGCTGCCTCAGCCGTAGCTTGTGCTCTAGACGCGGTCGCTCGCCCACTCTGAGCAATTGCCAAAGCTCTCGATGAGGATTGAACGACTCCATTAATCTTGGCGTGAATACTCCGCTCCAATGACTGATATAGACTCTTAGTTGCTTCAACAGCTTGTAAAGCAGCACCAATGCCACCTACTACCTCCTTTACCTCAGAATGGATCCGACTAAATTCATTCCGGTCTACCTTATAACTACTCTCCAGAAAATCCAACCTGTGTAAAACGTCCAAAAACTGCTCTTTGATTGTCAAATTCTCCTTCTCAACTTTCTCTCGCAACAATTTCTCCGCTCCTGCCCTCTTCCGTTCCGCGTCTACATTCAACCGCTCTCTCTCCACCTCCTGGCGGAGAACGTCATTGACTCCCAAAGTCGCGGAGGTAGCTTCCAATTTTTCCTTGAGCAATACAATCGCCTGCCGCAGCTTCTTCCTTCCAGCCTCGCTCTTCCCAAGCTTCTCCGCCAACTGACGTTCATTTAACTCGTTCCTATCGTTCCTGCCATCCACATTGTCCAATGCTTCATATCCTCCAACCTGCTCCACATGAATACCACCTACCCCTACATTTTTCGCCATCGACGGCATACCTCCTTCCATTACCGTACCGTTACCATTGACGGCAGCACCTCAAACACCCGAAAAAATACCTTCTGTGCCCGGCACCAGCAAATATAGACATCGATTCCACCACGCTACATTTCTACCCTCGTAAAACCTTAACTCGACCGCCAACCATAAAAACATCCCCATAATCTCCACTCTCCACGATCTGCAATCCAGCGAGACGGAATGGCGAGCAGTGCGATAACAATTGACGGACAAAGCGCGGGACTCAGCATGACTATGTCCGACTATCTAAACCCTAGCAAAGGAGGAATTACAAAAGAAATCCCGCTAGTCTGTTAGTGGCGCGATCAAGGAATTCAAACGCCTCCCGAGGCGGAGACGTTCGATGGATCCATTGACGCTCACCCCAACTGAACGACGAGGTTCTAGGGCTTGGGATTAGGGCTTTCGGTTCCGATCGCAAAGACAGACTTAACGAACTATCATCCATCCATCTATTCATTCATCAGCGTAGTTCATTTGGGCAGCTGGCCATTTTGAGAGCCGAATTAAATATTGAACACGTCAGCCCATGACTAATTTCCCTTGAAACGAAAGAGGAATACGTTCCCGCGCTGGAGAACATCATTACGTGAACCACCAGAGTTCTGTATCGAACGATTCAGCTCAAAATTTATTACATACATCGTGTAAATTATTTCAATATTTCTGACTTGAATTTAAAAATTAAAAATTAAAAATTAAATTAAAATCGCTTATCCTTGGAAATAAAAAAATCCAGATTATTCATGTGGATTACATAATGATTTTTTTATTAAGTTTAAATTTTCACAAGTAAATTTTAGTTATTCAATTATTGAAATTTTCAAGATTTAAATAATTTTGATATAATTGGAGGAGAACCAGATAATACCAAAGTTACTTTTCTTATCTTGATACAATTATGAACGTGAAGATAAGGTGATTCCATTTTGTAAAGCTCTATGTCTATCATCCTCTTCTTTTTTATTCTTTTTTTGACACAAAAAAAAGGTGTACCAAGTGCATTGACATAATAAAGTGTTATATAAGACACCTTAACACCTAATACCCAATTAGGCAAAATTAAGTGTACAAACTAAAGTAAGTAAAAATAATTCTTAAAGCACTACACTTTTATGTATTATTAGACCAGTTAAGATAATATAAAGATTCTATTTAATCACCTTATATATTCTACAACCTGGTATTTGTTTTGCTATCTATGATACATTTCATATTTTTAGAAGGAGCATTCCATGTGTTTGAATGTTTGTTTAGTTTGTCCCTTAAGAACTTCCAACTCAACTATCTACTTAATTTACCATTTTTTTGAATCAAAATACAATTTGAACAATAATAACACACCTATAAGATACGTCTATTGCGCTACCACAATTAGCAATTGATAGAATAGAAGAATAAGAATAAGGTAGAGCAAAGCTTTAGAGCATAAGCAATGAGAGTATGAGTGATGGTAATAATATGTTTTTAATTAAGTCGGGTTTAGTATGTCACATTATATAACTTAAATTTCTTTTACCTACTATTAGATTTTGTTGTCACTTGAAGAAGCTTAGTTTTTTGGACTATTTTTTTGGCTAGTACATAAGATCAACACTTCAAGAAACAATAATAAGCTCAAGCCTCTAAAATTGAGATCTAGAATCTCAAATAAATCCAAAACTAAGTAATGCTCTCCCTTTGTGGGAATAGCACCCGAGTCACTAGTCTAATCTCCACACTCTCAGAGATTCAAAACAAACATGAGTTTTCTTTTCCAATAGGTATGGTCTAGAAGCTAGTGCCATTGGCCAAATGCTTGTGCACTTAAAAACCAAAAGTTCTTTGGCAAAAGATAATGTAGTATAGTTGAAAGATAAATTTGATACTTTATATATGATATATTTCAACAAGAAGCTCACCATTATTGAAAACATCCAAAATAAAGCCATGTAATTTACAATGATTGGATATATTGTGAGCAAGAATCCATGCCAACTAGCCCTAAATGAATGGATAGTCACCTACTTATACCAATCGATGGAGACATATTCACTAGTAGGCAGTAGCTTCTTTCAGATCGCATTTTCAACACTAGAAGAAGTATAATAAGCTATCATAGTAGACAGAGTTGCCTCAAGAAAGCGTTGGGCCTCTGGCTACCATTAAATACTCAAAAAAGTTGCAAGATTATAAAACAAAAATATAATTTATAACTTATCTTCAAGAAGATAATTACATCAAATACATAAGTTTAGAATGCACAAGAGTATCTAAGATGTGACTAGATATCCTAAAATCACTTCTACTCCAATGAAAATCCCTTCTGTATATATATCACTCAATAACTTGTAATCTAACCATCCAATTGGATTTAAAATTTTTCACAAGTTAACTTGTATCTATGACTACCTCTACACAAAAAATCAACTATAATTCATTACAAGTCTTTGGATATCGCCTAATGTCTAGTAAGTACTAAACATATCAATTTCTAAGCACCTATACACTAATTCCTTCATATGTCAAAAGCCCAAAGTTCAAATACTATGAATTTTTCATATAAAACTTTTTAACATTATCATCTATATTTGTAGAAATTTTTAGCTAAAAATTCGTCTAAAAACTCAAGATATGGAAAAAATCAAAACCTCTATTAAAAACAACTCACTTACAAACTCCAATTTTTAATACTAACTTCCAAAAACTCTCTTTCATTTTTTTTTGGATTGGAATATATCAATGTTTTTATATAAAATATAGCTCTTTAAGTTAGTTTTCTAATCTCTTTTTTCAATTCCTCAAAGCTTTCCTATAACTCTCTAGATTCTTAAAAGAATAACAATAGGTACCAACAACACATCCTAACTTCAAACAACCATAACTCTCTCATTACCACTCCAAATTATATATTTTTTTTTTATCCAAACTCTAGTCCTAAATACAAGCTTTTCAAATCTAGCCTCCACATTTTGAATGAATTGTCTTTCTTTGAATGGTCTGCCTTGCCTAGAATGGATCGCACTAAAGTGGTCTTAAATTCTAATATGGTCTCAGTTAACATCTCAAAGTCCATTGTACATGTCTTCCAACCAATAGGAATGAAGTCCTTTGTCACATATCTTATCAACTTACATGGGATGATCTAGGAGTCAAAATACTATATCTTTGATTCCAAAGCCCCTTTTAACTTCTTACTAATAAATTCTACAATTCTTATCTTTAATTACTAAATTTAAACTATAAATTTAAATATATTAGATAAGTATTTTATTTTATCTTTTTATTTTTATTTTTTAATCATAATCCAAATTTTCATAATATTTTACCTTATTTTTACATATTATTCTACTTTCTATGACAACAATGCCCTCCACTTGTCTCTCAAATTCAATGGTAAAGAAATATTATTTATCTCTGAGAACCTTTTTTTTGGTTGAAAATAAAGATTCATATAGATTTCTCTCATGCTCGATCTAAATCCAATTCTTGAGTTTGAGCCAATATCTCTAATACGAAAGTTGCCTCTGAATAATTGCCTCACCACTTAATGAAGTCCTATTTAATAAAGAAGTTATATCATATGTTACTAAAATAGCTATATTTAGAATAAAACTTAGGATTTAAGACATTACCAAACTACTAAATAAAATTAATCTCTTAGGACCAATACTAGACTTATCTCTTGTTCATAAGATTATTGTAACTAGACATATAAATCAATGCACCAAATATCGTGGATTTAGATACGTACCCCTAAAAGATAAACTATTACTTATTTATTGATGCAATACAAGGACATATGAGGCTCTAACACCTTACAATCAACACGCAAGACAATTAATACAAGCCAAATATAATGTTGATACATCAAAAAACAATCACCACCTACAACAATGAAGACAAAGCCACCAAAGCCCAAAAAAATAGATTCAAATCAAAAACATTTGAAAAATCTCAAAATACAACTCCAATTACTTCAAAATAATCTCTCAATACAACTCCCCTTGCCAACAAAGACAATAGATCATATAACAAATATAAGAAAATAGAGAACCTTTACACATTTAATATATATTGATTCTATTGAAGCTAAAGTTGATTATAACTCAAGTGCTATCTTCTCTACAATCTGAGCTCTTACAACCATCATTACAACCTATGATATTTAGGGCCAAACAACCTGCATCAACAATACATCTCCTAATAATATCACAAGGACAAGAAAATACTCCAACTTCTATAAAATTAAGTCATTACAAAGACACCAATATGAAGCTCCTCAATCTATTGCAACAAGAGATCTAATTTCGACATATGGAAACAACATAAGACATCATATTATACATGAACATAGAGATTATTGACCAATCCACATAAGAAGAAGAATTTTAATTTGTATGGCAAAAGCAATCCTTAAGAAATTATCTCCAACATACAATTCTATCCATATAAAGAATAAGTTTTTAAGATAGTGACTCCAATAATTGTAGATATCAAACTACATTGCTTCTTAAGGTATTCATCCAAGCCATTTTTTTCAATTCCTATATTAACATAGAGATGCATGGTATTTCCAATACTTTATACAAAAATAAAAGACTCTTCAAAAATCAGCTACCATTGTGAACTCACCAAACTTAGCTTGACAAGTTATCAATCAAGTGGATTTTGCCAAATTTTAGTCTTTAAAGACCAAATAGAATGGTTAGACCTCTAAGCCAAGATACTCCTTTTCTAAGAGATGGCACTTGCTCTATTGAAAGTAATAGTAAATACCAACAACAATAAAAATCCAATAAAACAATGGGATGATAAGACATGGTGCTATCAATGGGAGGAAACCAACAACAAGATCACCTATTACATATGCATGGCCTTCATCTCCCTCCCACTAAACAACATCAAACTCTAAAAATCCAATTACCATATCTAAATCCTATTCATCACTACCATCAAAGAATTTGTCTCTTCACCATGTAAGAAGACTCTACAATAACTCGCAATATATGCAAATTTTACACTACAATTACTATTAAATAAAAGCATATATAATGAAGATCTATCCTCCTTCAAATTTAATGAAAAAAAAAACCAAAGCCAATTCAAATACAATGCTAAACTATTCCAACCATAAAGACATCATATCTCAAAGAAGTATATTAATCGGACTTTCTTTCTTTCTCTACTTCTTAAATTATACTAGAATCAATGGCCGTAGCCTCATTGAATGTCCGATTCTTTGGATAGGACATCCAAGGAGTAAGAAAAATTTCCAAAATATGCTACTTATTTTTGAAGATACATCCATAATTAGAAGCTATTTTATTACAAAAACATTGATGATTGTCTCCAAAAAAAAAAACAAACAAACAAACAAACAAACAAACTATAATTCAAGAAAAGCAAGAGCTATTGGAACAAAGCTACATTTACAACAAGAGGTTGATACTTGAGAGGAATAGCCATATTAATCTTCTCCAAGCTAGCATCCTACATCCTCGCTTATGGAGTCATCGTCAAATTCACTGTTTAATTTTTTGATCTTAGAACTCAACAGTAACTCCATGAGCATTCTAAACCTTTACTTACCAAATTTCATTAGTCAAAGCATCCAATTTTAGAATATACTACCACCCATTCCCCTCTATCTCCTAGATAATGATGAGAGACTTAAACAAGATTGAAGACTTTGTTGATTGCAATGCTAGATTCAACATTGCCAAGTATGGGATATAAACGCTTCACATGGCAAGGTCAAAATTTAACTCTCAGTTGGTCAAAGATAGATTGCTTCTACATTAGTCAAGCTCTCCACAATCGCAATGGCATCCATGACATTTAGCCACCCATATCGCACATATTGGATCACTCTGCTACCTTCCTAATTATATGATTCCTATTAATATGACAGAAGCTGAACTTCCACTTTGACAAAAAAATATATATACAACTTTGAGGCCAAGTAGAGATTTACAATAGCATGGCTAGGTAGTATCAACGATATAATGCTTGCTACATCCAAGGATAAGATAGCCACAATATTAGAATAAGTACATTGCATGAGCGTATTAATCCGCGAAGAGGGGAAACAAAAAAATCAAACCACATATTAAGAGCAATTTTAAAAAATTAAAAAAGCAAAAAGAGCGCTACATCACAAATTGGTCAAACCTACATACGTGAAACTGACTCAACAAAGCATATGCTACACTAGAAAAACTTAGAAGAAACAAACTTGAAGCCACCAAAAATAAGATCATGGCCAAATAGACCCTAGTAGGCGATAGGTACTCCAAAGAATTTTTTGAATTCCATACTAATAAAAAGAATTAGTCAAGCATTAATAAACTCTTTGAGAGAGGCCACTACTTATCAACTCATGCTAACATAGCTTAGCACGTCCGCAACTTTTACAAGATACTCTACACATATGATCTAATAGTAAAAAACAACTAAGAACATTGAAACCTATGCATACTCAGTGTTTTGACTTGGGTCAAACACCCACAAAACTACTCACTGACAATCACAATTACAAAAGAAGAAATCCATTAGACCACAAAATTCTTACCAAAATTCAAGGCAAAAAGAGAGGACACTATATTCACCAAATTCTTTACCAAAATGTGGGACATTGTAGGCAATGACATCACCTACTTGATCAACATATCTTAGCAAGACAACCATCTTCATAACTCCTTGAAACAAGGCTTTATCAGCTTAATCTCTAAAGAGGGCTCAACTTCCAACATTTGCAATTACCACTTGATCGCGATATTCTCTGCAACCTACATGTTAACTGCAAAAGTACTAGCTAAGTGTCTACAACCAATCTTATTCAATTATATCAGATCCACACAAATAGGATCTGTAAAAGACAGATACATATTAGGTAATATTCTATTAACACAAAAATCAATCCACTGGACTCAAAAAACCAACCATAATCTTGTAATATTACTCTTTGACTTAAAAAAGGCATATGACTATGTGAACTAGATATTCTTACAACAAACAATGTCAAAATGAGGTTTTCATTAGAATGGATCAAGTAAATGGTATCATTGTATCAAGAAGCTCATTCTACAATTTTAATCAATGGATACAAAAGCCAAAAATTCTCTCTCCAATAGTCCATGACGCAAGGGTGTCCATTAGTACCTTACCTCTGCCTATTCATATGTAATATACTCTCTTACATGATCAACAATCTTTGCTATAAGATCAAAGGCCTCTTACTCTCTAACATCATGTTTTAAGACCAATGTTTTATTGATGAAATAGCCCTTCACCTTAGAAGCACCTCTAGAAAACTTCTAGTGTACCTTCAAAGTCTTGAAACTATTTTGTGAAGTCTCGAGATCCCTCATCAAATAGAATAAAATAAGAGCAATATGGATTAGCAAAGATTCAAGACAATGGCAGTGGAGAAAAGACAAAGGGCTCATATGGCTCTCTTGAAGAACATCCATAAAATATCTCAGCTTTTTATTTGGCAATGACATTGCCCAACCAGCCAACGACAAGGCTATTATGCATCAAATTCATAAGAATTGTACTACTTACACAAATAAGAAACTATTATTATCCGCTCAAGTATTAATTTCTAACAAGATTATATTGAAAACCATTTGGTACCTCATTTTATACAATGATGTCCAATAACAAGTACTAATTTGTATCAAAGCACTTATTTGGAACTTTATCTAATCCAACGACCTAGACAAAAAGACAAGAGCTAGGATTGGATAGAACACTGCAATCAAATATACCTATATTTAGAAACAAGCTCAAAATATTTGATCCAATGGCTCAAACACAAGTATTTCTTATAAAGATGCTCTTTTATGCCCTTGTGCTAGGACTAAAGCCATGGAAAACACTCCTTCTCTATAGAGTTTGCAATATCCAACTTTATAAAGATGGCAATTGGAGCCGAGATTTAAGATGGTTATTTGCTGCAACAAAAATCAAACCTTAAGAATCAAACTTCTGGAAGGCTATTTGAACAACATAGATAGCAATCCAAAATGGACTCACTAAAAGCCCCGCCTCTTCATCGGCTCAAAAGATGCACCAACCTTTGTACCTAAATACCAAAATTATAACAAATAATAATATCAATATTAGACCAAAGAAGAACTTAAGATTCAAGAACTAATCCAACAAAAGAACCAACCAAGTGGATGTTTTCTATAAACAAATACAATAGCAATTCATATTCAATCATAACATATGATAAATGACAAAACCATGGCAGGTTGGACATCTTTTTGCCACAGTATAGAACACTATGAAGTGGAATCTCATCCAAACTAACGAATCTACCATTGGAGATTGGACTACCACAAATAAGCAAGCCCCGCTTTCTTTCATCACAAGAAATGCACCATAGGGATGAATTGGCTATTAGTACCAACATACAAAGGGCTCCAACCACCTTTCTAAAACAAACACTCAGATATCAATACCCCTCGATGCACTTCATGAAGTACAAATGCGTCCTTGAAAAAGTAATCAGCTTCAACCTCCCTAAAAATCCGGACTCTACGTAGATAATCTTGACAACAACAAAGGGTGACATACAATATATGGAGGTAGATGCACAAGAGTCAAAATGGCAAAAATAGAGAACAATGCCAGAGACCTCCTTCTATAACTACACAACGAAATGAGAGTACAGAATCATCTTCTAGCAACAAACCAAACAAATGAGCTTTGACAAGACTATAAAGCTCAAAGGTTTCTCTAGAGTATAAAGAAATTAATATTTCGCCCAACTTTGGCACCGATGGATGCCACAAAAAATTTCAACTATGATATAGCTAATAATTGCAAGAGGACTTCCTATTGATGAATAAAGACATAAGATACAATATTTGAGATAATATAACCTTTGTCCGAATCAAGCCCTAGAAACTACAAAGCGTGCCTTCTTTACCTACTCAAAAGTTTCATCCGTGTAGCAAAAATTTGATATTTTATAGTACATGTAAATAACCAAGCCACCATATGGTCTAATGATTTATAAAATTGGTTGGAGCTGTTGGTTGAAATAGTTTGTTTACTTCGACTACTTCTATGAATTTGCCCCTCATTTTAGAGGCATTTTAGTGATGTTGGTACATTGTCTTTGGCTTGCTTTTGTGACATTTTGTATTATCAAGGTAATCAATTATGCCTCTTAGGTTGTTGATTTATATGACATATAAAGTTACAGTATCAAGCTCATTAAGTTGCACAAAATCACATGCTTTTCATTGACTATTTTTGCCCTTGATCACAATCCTTCTTGAATGCAAAAATGAAATCTGGATTAGAGTTTTTTCATATTTTGTTTCCATTGATTAAGAATGTGATACCATTGAACAAAGTCAAGAGTACTTGAAAGGTAAATTTTGTTTCGAGTTCAATGAGAATTGGCATGTCTAGACTATTTTTGTCAGTTGGATAAGTACTAACAAGAAATTTTTCTTTGCTTTCATTTCTAGCTCATGCAATCTTAGTTGAACAAGGTACGATGTCTCGGAAGCATAATAAACTATTGAATGTGGATTGAGATCTGCAACTCCTACATTATCAAAAAGTAAATCGTATTTTAATTTGCAAAATCACTCCAAGTTCGTAAGTTTGACTAGTATTGTGAGAGACATATGTCATGTGGCACATGAATTACTAAAATATATGAAAACTGGAGATGTAGTAATTATCTTGTTGATCATTTTGTAATCAAGTCTTTGCACTCTGTAATCTTGCTGTCAAATTTCTACCTTTGGTTTCTTTTCACCATTTTTTGTCTAGGGGATAAACTTCATTATGTTAATTTTTTTTTTTTTTGAAAAGAATCATAATATAGAATCTCTTAGAAGAGAGTTATTATAGAGATCAAGAACATTATAGATAGAAAGTAGGTATTGAAGCTTTGGTTAGTAGCACAGTTGATGTTCAACACATACATATACATATACTAACTCACAAAAAAAGTAATTTATTCCAATGTGAACAACGACATATATACACAACAAGTGTGATGAGAAATAACTGACAAACAGAGTGGCTAATGAATAGAATATTATCAACACTCCCCCCCCTCCCCCCCCCCCCTGAGAGACTATCATAAACCTATCACATTCTATACTCAAAGACTACAAGTGCTTACAGTTTTTAGAATCTATCTGAGGTTCGATGACTCAATTGATTAGTGATCTATTTTCTAGCATATGATCTATTTGTATTAAACAACTAATAAGGCATATTCAAAAAAACGACTATTTGTACCTTATTCTAGTTTTCCTTGTAGGTGAATGTCTTCTTGTTGGCTTTATTTGTGATGGTTTTATAGCACATACTTAATTTTTTACTTGATTCTTTATTTATATGGCTTTGTAATATCTTTGCAAGGATTTGAATTGTTCAAATTTATCAACCAATTCAATGCAATGAACTTTATCAACTTATCACTGAGATTGAGAGTGGAAGAGAACCTTCATCATATGTTGTATAAGAACCTTCACTACATATTTCAAGTTTTAGGAGAAGAAATTTCTATATTGTGAGACAAAGCTATCATCCAAGATTTTATTTCAATTGGCTTAATTATAAGGCTATTTCAAGTTTTAGGATAAGAAAGTTCTATATTGTGATATGAAGCTACCATACCATATAAGCTTATATTTCAATTGGCTAAATTATAAGATTCAAATTCAAGAATTTAGTAATATTTAATTTAGAAGTTTTAAGGTATTAGAAGAAATAAAGCAATATTTTTAGAGAAGTTAAGAAATATGAAGAATATCAAAGTATATTACTAACTTAATTCTCTTTTAAAATATTTAAATGTTGTATTCCAATTTCTTAGAGTTTTATAAATCTAAGTTTTTTTAAACTTTTTGTAGGAAGGTCTATGACATAACCTAGTGTGGGAATGTGAAGAATATCTACAATCCTTATGAGAGTATTTTCATGGATGTAATGCAATCATAATTTAGTGTGTCTCATTTATTCATGACATACTTGATTTTGGCAGCTTTCAATAAACTTTAGTTGTCACAAAAGAAGGTAATAAGATTAGAAATTATTCTATGAATCCTTGTTAATAAGGTTTTCAACCAAATAGCCTCTCAAATTCCATTTTTTATGGCATTTGTTTCTACATCTATTGGTGATATTACAATTGAGTCTTGATTTTTAAAAGACTAAGAAATTGTTCATTCTAAAAATTTAAATACCTATCTTATAATTGATTTTCTATTAATCCTACAAGTAGCCTAATTTGTATTTGTATATTCAATAATAGTAAAACTTTTATTGCTTCTATAGAAAATTCTAAAGTCAAATGATCTTTTGATATATCTCAAAACTTATTCTCCAGCTTTCAAATCTAGTATTTTTGAACTATACATGAAATGACTAAGTAATCTTGTGAAAAACAGGATTTTAATTTTGATATTGATTAGATAAATGAGCATTCCAATTAGTCAATGAAATCTTTTTGTATCTATTATAGAAGAATCTTCTTCCAAGCTTAACTTCAATCTTTTTTTTTTATTGATGCAAGAATGCATTATTTCATTCTAAATTCCTTAAGAATTTATAGAGCATAAGTTCTATATAAAAAAAATATCTATTTTTTGGTTCAAAGGAACTCCACACCTTAGTAGAACATTACATTTTTAAGATCTATTATATCAAATCTTTATATAAATTAGCTTTTAATATATCTTAGGTATTTTTTATTTAAGCCTATTAATAATTATTCATCCATATAAAGTAATAATATTATAATTCTCACAATATTTTTAATATAAAATAAGTTTTAATTTGTTTTTATACAAGAAAATTTGTGTTCACTAAAAAATTTCATTTATTTTTTCAAACCATGCTTATAGAGCTTCTTAGAACCTATACAATGATTTTTTGAGGCAACATACTTTATTCATTGAAATAGAATTACAAAATCCTTTTGATACTTTCATATAAACCAATTCTTTTTAAATCTTTATTTAAAAATATTATTTTTATATTAAGATGCATCAATGGCTAGTTATTGCTTACAAAAAGTGCTTCTATAGATTGTATAACTTTTGATTTTATTACTAGGACAAATAATTCATTAAAGTCAATGCCTTTAGTTTATTAAAAAACCTCTTGCCATAAGTCTAGCTTTTAATTTTGTAGGTTTTCTACCAATCCCTTTTTTTGTCTTGTAGATCCATTATATTATCACTTATACAATTTTTAAAAGTGCTTCATATAATTTTCATGTATTATTTTTGAAAATAAAATCTTTTTTTGATTGCATTGCTTCAAACTACCTAGGATGTAAATTAGCTTTATAAAATAATATATGCTTTGACGGTTCATTTGTGATTCCATAAAAAGTAATCAAGTTCAATTAGATGAAAAAAGTCTAAACAATCTATTGATGCAATAATTATTTGATCTTCATATGATTTTGTAGCAAATGTGATACTATCTTTTAAATACATTGAAGATTCTTAAAACCTTTTTTGAAGTACACTAGGCTATAGTTGAGTTTATATTCTTTTGAATATGCTAGAAGGTAATATAATGAAAGGCAATAAAAGTAACAAGTTTAAAAAATTTGATATTGGAAGATCTTAGTGTATTCTTTCATTTGAAGGATGAGTAAGTAATGATGGACTTTGACACAACTATGAGGATTTTGGTGGATTTTGTAGCAATAATGCCTTAGGTGAAGACAAAATAGGTGTGAAAATGTGATTTAATAGAGCTATTTTGTGTAAGGCACTTGATTTATTAAATTTAATATTTCTAATTATTTCCAACTTATGATCACTAAATATCCATATTCTAAATCTCTTTATTACATCATCATATCCTACAAACATGCTAATCTTTATATATGGCATCAATTTGTTCTATTTATCTATATCTATTTAAATATTTATTATTTTTAATATTTATATATATATAAATATTAAAAATAAATATATATTTGATTTTTTTAAAGAAATATTCAAAAGGTATTATTTTTAAATTGGAACTTATAGATAATCTATTTAATAAGAAAATTATGGTATTAATTGACTTTTTTTATAAGAATTTCAGTACTATAGCTTGTGCCATTATATTTTTTAATGTTTTTAATAACTTTCTATTTGATCTCTCTATAATACCATTTTATTTTGATATTTTTAAATTTTTAAATTTTTTTTCATTATAATATCTTCACATATGTCAATAAATTTATTTGATAAAAAATTACCTTCCTAGTCACTTTTAAAAATTCAATATTTTTCTTCATTTATAATTCAATTATAATCCTAAAGGTTTTAATTGTATCAAATGCATCAATTATAGTCATTAACTATAGTAAAGAAATTTTATGAATCTCTTAAAGATACAACTAGAAAAGATCTCTACAAATCCAAGTGAAGTAACTCAAGAAATTTGGTTGCCCTAAAATTATTAGATTGTAGAAGAGATTCTTTGCATTATTTTATTGCTTGTCATTGGTTACATATTTTCTTGTGCATGGCAATAAATAGAATTCCTATTACCATCCCTATAGCATAGAATTCTTGTAATCTATTATAATTGATATGTCTAAGTCTTTGATGCCAAAGTCTTCTGGTATTAATATTGGTTTGAGCCAAGCTTACCAAAATATTTAGATTTTAAGCTAATAATTAGTACATGCCATTTTTCTTGTTTCAAACTTCCTCACCTATTATGTATTTTTATTCTTTGTTGTAGAAAATATATTTTTTGTTATTGAAATCAGCTATAAATCTTTTATTTGTAAATAAACATATTCATAATAGATTCTTTTATAATCTAAAGACATACATAAAATCAAGAATATTCTTTAATTCACCAAAAAAAAGAATAAAATGCATAATCTTTCAACTTGAGATTGAATGACTTTTACCACTTATAATTTTAATATTTTTGTTGCAATTGTCAAAAATAAAAAAACTATGATGATGTCAACTAATATTCTCAATAGCTCCCAAATCTAAGTACTAATTGTCAAGAACATGAATCTTAAAGAATGAAATCTTCAATACACTCTTATGTCACTCAAAATGACTTTAAAATCACTCAAAGATGATATAATATAAAACTAAAATGACTATTGTCAAAGATAAGAAGACTAGAAAGTCTTATAACAAGACTAAGGACTAGAAAGGCATTGATAAGAGTAAAAAAGACTTCACTCTTGCCTCCATATATACTCTCTAATTAAAAGCTATAAGACAATCTTTTATAGGACCTCCAACATGTGTTGACTTTGCTAAATATATGTTTTCACTTTTAAGGCAAGTTAACTATATGTGTACTATATAATTAGCTTATTCCACAAACTACTAATACATGTGGTACGTGGTTAATTTGTTGACTAAGTTTTTAACCTATCAATCAACTACAAACATGTATAAAGTCAAAATCATATCTATATAGCTTCTAAGAAGTTTTTTTAAAAGATACTATGAAATTAATCTACATTTATTTACTTCTTTTTAATCATATAAATAATTATTGGAATAAATATTTATATTTGTGATATTATCTCTCTTTCAGGCATAAGTTTTATTACGAGTGGTCATCATCTTTCATCGATCTTGTAATTCTTCATCTTCATTTAGATGGATGTTTTTGATGAAAAGCCTCAACCTTCTTTGCTACATTTCCAAGATTCTTTGTTGGCTCCTATGTGCATTTACTGTTATCATATTTGAGCCAATAAATAAGATATTTTAACTTATTTTGGTATTTTCTTGAATCTAAAACTTCTTCTATCTCAAATTCTTAATTATTATCTACTTCTATAGAAGAATATGACATTTGTCTTCTTCTTGAGATATTTAATGTCTTATTTGGCTTTAAAAAAGATATGTAAAATACAAGATGAATTTACATAGACTTTAATAGATATAATCAATAAGTAATAGGATTGACTTCTTCACAAAGCTTTTTTTAATATTATAAGTCATGAAAACTATGAAATTCATGCTCTTCTATATTATTAGAGTAAATCAAGATATTGTTTAAATAATAGATGAAAAAATCATCAAGAAACTTATAAAAAATATCATTTATTAGATGTTGAAAAATAGTTGATGCATTTATGAGTCCAAAATAGATGATATTATATTCAAAATATCCATACTTGGTTCAAAATATAATTTTTTATTTATCTCTTTTTTTTAATAATATTAGATTATATATTCTTCATAGATTTATTTTTGTATAGATGTTTGCTTAACTTTATTGATCAAAAAGTCCTAAAATCAAGAATAGAAGGTATTCATTCTTGATGGTGAACTTGTGGAGTTCTTAATACTTCACACACATCCATAGAGATCTAATTATTTCCTTCACAAAAAAAAATATTAGCCTTAGCTAGAGATTTAGAATGGCATATGAAGTTCTTAGCCAAATTTTCATCAATATATTTCTTAAATATAGCCAATATATTTTGTAATAGGCTATAGATTGGTCCATATGGTAGTTGAGCTTTTTCTTAAAGATCGATGGAATAAACATAAAAACAATACTCTAAAAGAATATCTATTTTTTTTTTCAAAAACATCTCAATAATCTTGGTATTGCTTTTAAATGCTACTTAAAATCTTTTCTCTATTAACAATAGGTGTGGCATATATAACAAAAGTTGGTCTTTCTTTTGCAACATGCATAAAAGCTCTTGCACCGAACAATAATAGTTTGGATGTACTAGTCTTATGGATTTCTACTTGCCTAGCAGAATCTTGAGCTAAACTATAGAAAAAATCAAGATTTCAAGAAATCTAGTCTACTTGAAGATTATATCCTCTTAACCATGATAATCCTAAAATAATTGGATTAAAAAGAGATCTAATCACATTAAATATTATTAAAATTTTATAACCATTAATTGATATTTTTGCAAAAAAAAGTACGTATTACATCTCCAAAAGATAATAAATGATCAATTATTTCTTTTATATGTATAAATTTGATTTTTTTTAACAAAGGATATATCTTATTTTTTGATAAAATCTTTGTTTATAAAAAAAAATTGAGACTCTTGAATCCAACAAAGCTAAGACTTTGTAATTTTTTAGTTCTAAACAAACTTCTATTATAAAACAAGATGAGGAATTTAAAGATAGAATAGGACCTGTATTAAGAATTATATAAGATTTTAACTATACATTCTCTATTATAGCTAGAAAAACTTGTTTTTTGACACATTATCTTCTTTGGTAACCATATTCCTTATTTTGTGATTGCATTGTTTCTTTAGACAATATTAAGCAATATGCTTGGATTCTCCACAATATAGGTACAAACCTTTTTGATGATGATGAGTCATTTTTTGCTCAATAAGACGTTTAAAATATACTATATTAATTTTTATTGATTTTGACATTGATAAATAAGTTTTTGAAAACATAGGAGCTACCATCATTACTTGATTTGTTCCTCTACAACCAAATCTTTGTTCTAGATACCTTTCAAATAATCAATTATTATATGATATGGCTTGAGCAATAAATTCTTTCAAAGTTTTTACTTTTGACATTATCAATAATAAAACTTTGATGTTGTCCTTCAATCCATATCCACATTGATTGATAAGGACTTTGTCATTCTAGTCTACATTACAAGCAAAGTTTTAGAATTTAGCAACATATATGGTGGTTGATTGTGATTTTTTTTAAAAAAATAAGAGCTTAATATTTGTTACTCTTTCTTCATCACTTTCTTCAAATGTGGCTATAAACTTTTCTAGGAAAGAATTCAAATCATAAAGGAGTTATGAATCTTTTTTCATCAAAAGTATAAATCAAAAGAAAGCACTTTCAAATAGAAATGCATTTATGAATCCAACTTGAGTAAATCTATTAAGATATTAGAAGGAATTCAACATTAATTAGAGCTTGACTTGTCGTAGAAATCCTCAAAATTTTGAATTTGTTCCATCAAATTTTTTGGGCATATTAATTCTTATCTTAGTTATACTTGTAGAAGCAAAATTTCCTAGATTTGGTTGTAAGGTTAATCTACTTATTTCTTTCAATTGCACAATTTCTTGATACAAACTCTGAACTTCTTTCATAGGCATAGAATTAGTGTTTCCATGGTTAGCATTAGTGATGCATGAAATTTCTACCCTAGAAGTATTGACAAGTTCTTGAAGATCTGCAAAAGTTGCAAATCTATTCTTACTTCCATCAAGTGAAGTATCTATAATTTTTTCTTTCATTTCAAGCAACTTAACAAATCCACAAGTCAAATTAGAGGAAGATAATCCGTAACCTCTAATGTCAAAAGAGGAATAACTTGCTTTCTTTAAGATAAAAAAATCAATGTTAGAAAATTAAATAATTTATTTAAAGGTAGATAATTCGTAACCTTCAAAATACAACAATAGAAGTGGAATAATCCACTCACTTCTAAAACAAGACAAGAATAATGAATTAGCATTTTTATCAAACTATTAAAGATATGAATCTCAAAGAAAGAAATCTTCAATACATTCTTATGTCACTCAAAAAGATTTAAAAATCACTTATAGATGATATAGTATTAAATTAGAATGGCTATTTCCAAAGATAAAAAGATTAGAAAGTCTTAAAACAAGACTTAGGACTAGAAAGATATTAACAAGAATGAAGAATGCTTCATTTTTGCCTCTATATATACTCTTTAATTAAAAGCTATGTGGTGATCTTCTATAGGACTTCCAACATGTATTTACTTTGCAAGACATATGTCTTAACTTGCAAGGTAAGTTATCTATATGTGTGCCACATAGTTAATTTATTCTACAAGCTACCAATATATATAGTATGTGGTTAATTTGTTGACCAAGTTTCAAACTTATCAATCAATTATAAATATGTGTAAAGTCAAAACCGTGTAGATAAAACTTTTAAGAAGCTTTTCTAAAAAATATTATGAAATCAATCCATATTTATCTACTTCTATCTAATTATATAAATAATTATTGAAGTAAATATTTATGTCTATGATACCAACTTGAATTCAAATTTTTCAAATTTAAGAATGAAATGAGAATATAGGTTATTAAATCAACTCACGTGTTGTATTAGAACAAAAACTTATAATAGAAGGATCAATTGTCAAGTGTTAATTAAAGAAAAGTAGAAAAATTCTAAATATAAGCAAAATAGAGTTAGTTGATGAAATATAGCTATATATAGACATTCTAGCAAAAAATTCTAATTTTTAAAAAGATCTTAGAGAGCATTAATTGAATATATTTTTAGTATCTTAAGGGCATCTCAAAAGAATCTAGAATATTCTAAATTATAATATTAGATGGCCATATATGATATAAATATAACTTAAATATGTAGTAGACATAATAGTAGATTTTATATGGGATATAATCAAAATACCATAGTGTACGGATCAAAATATAATAGTTATACAGATAGTATACCGTTCTATATATGTTAGCTACATAGTAAAAAATATAATAGCCCTATAGTAGAAAATACAACTGAAATACAATATACAATACAGCACTAGATACTATGCCATACGGTTATCCGGATTCGGGTGGAGGCCAAGCTATCGACATCCGGTCGTTGAGAGGCGGTTCTTGAACCGCTTGTGTCTTGACATCGGGTGCGTCTTTGCCATCGTCGCAAAGTCAGCCGCCATAGGAGATTATGGTATGAAAGTGGGGCTCTACTTTAGCCGTAAGGTGTCATATAGCTTTACGTTGTGGCGCCTATAATATAGTTCGACTGGAGAAGTGAAGGGAAGTAGCGCACATGTAAAGAGTTCAAGTGAGCGTGGTTCCATTTCCCATATTAACATTCACAAGTCTTTTTGATCAGAATTGGGATTGATCTTGGACCTGCTGACGTTAGCGGCCTACTAGTGTGGTTGCGGACTTCCACAACAATCAAATCAAAGACTTGTGGATTTGCAACAAAAGTAAGGAGGCAGCGGCGACTGGGATCGATCTCTTCTCCGCTCAAGTGGCGAATTCTGGTGGTGCTTGAACCTAGTGGCTGCGGTGAAGTACACAAACTGGGTGCTACATTCAAAGAAGATTAAGTGGTGAGTCCGACAATCGTCGAAGTACAGAGTGAGCTTGCGATGCAGCGAGGGGGTAGGAACTAATGAATTGTAATTAGCATTATTATCAATTCTTGCAGCGGTGCTGATCAAAAGGTCGCGACATTGTTGTCCTCCTTGATCCACTGTCAAAGTGCAAGACTAAAAAGATTGAGGTTGTTACCAACTAAGTTGAAGAGGAATTTGGTTGGTGGATTCTCAATTGCAGTGAACCAAAATTTGTTGCTGAAGCTCTCATCACGGGAAGAAAATGGAAGAAACCAGTGCTGCCTTGGAGTTGGTCGCATGAAGCATTTACCCTGAAGCTCTGATCTGCTGCGACAATCCCTGTGGCAACAACGACAACCTATCTTCATCCACAAATCATCTTTGTGTGATCTTGAGTAGGAAGTTAAATTAGGTTAGGTTTGGATTAGGTTAATTTGGATGAAAAATATCGGATGAACTTTAATCAAAGATAAACTTCAATCGATTAGATGATAAGTTGTAGATGAAGGTTGCTTAAAGTTGGATGATTTCTTATTTCTAGATGAAAATTCATTCACGGATGAGAAATTATAATTGGATGAATTTTTAGTTTTTGATGATAATCAATATCATATAAAAAATAAAATAAAAATTAATTTAAAAATTAATTAATACATTTTTAAAATTTCTCTTTTAAGTGTGTGGTTTTTGAGTTGTTTAAGTGGCTTGTGTGATGTTGTTGTGGAGGTTTGAATGTAAAGTGTAATTGGCCGGTGAATTAAGAATTTAAGACAAAGTGAAAGGCAACTTAAGCAATTAAATTAGAAGCTAATTAATAGTTGTGAAGTGGAATAAATTACTTACTAGAGTGGTTTATTTTAAATCACAATTGGAATGTTATAAGACTTCTTGGACATTAAATCAAATGCTAATCACAATTGTTCAAATAGTTAGATAATTAAATCATTGTGGATTAGAATAGACTTCTAACTAGTGGGGGTTTATTTTACTTCATAGAGAGCTTTAAAGATTTGAAGGTTACTATTGATTAGACTCTCAATAGTGACTACAATGACATAATTGTTTATTTTAAGCTGAGATCACTCTTCTTATACTTCATTGATTGAATCAAATGGATTGATTGATTTGATTCCAAGTTTGGTTCTCCTATCTACTTCAAATCTCCAAATATCAAGTAAATATTTTAAACACATGTGAAGAGGATGATCGTATTTGCCACAATAAAAGCACTACACTATATTTTCTTATAGTGAATAATTTTGAGATGAGAAGCTCTGTAGTGAATATTCTTGTTGAGAATTTATTCTTCCATAATAAGTTTGGAGGCCTCTATTACAATGATGTTAATTTCTTCCACAAAAGTATAAGACTTTGTTATTAATTGACTTTCCTCTTCTTTTGTTTTGTTGGTGACTCCCTTCTAATAGTAACCTTTTATGGAGTTATTCCAAAGTTGGATATCTCCCTACATTAGTAAAGTTTTGCACAAAGTAGTCAAAACTCTCAGGAAGTACTTTTACAACAATTTAAACTAGATCTGCATCATTGATCTTGACATCTATTATAGATAGTTATGACAAGATCTATTATAGATAGATATGACAAGAAAGTATTCTTCAACACATGTGCTCTCAAAGAAAGAAATGGACAACAATCTATTTTTTAAGTCAAACTTTCTACAATTGTTATTGATCTCAAAAGATTGACATAGAAAACCTCAAAGACTCATTGGATCCTAATATTTAGTGATCTCTTCTAAGAAACTGGACTTAATTGACATTGTGAAGATATATGTCATGTGTTCTATCTTATTGTCATCCAACTCCTCTTCTATCAACTCTTGTTTTTTGCCTTTATCAACTTCCTTGGAAGATGAAAAGGCACTTGGAGACTCAAATAGAAGAATCCAAAGTTTTTCTCATTTTGCAATACAAGTAATCAAGTACCTCCACAGGTGAATGTTTGATGATCCTGGAAGCTTGGCCTCATCTGGAACAATACTATCCTTTGTCATGATTGCTCGACTTGTGCAATAGATTATACAGATAGATCTGGACTTCTCTCAAGCCATCTCAACATCACTCTGATACCATGTTCAACACATGCATACACACATACTGACTCACAGAAAGAGCAATATATTTCGACCCGAACAGCGGCATATATACACAGCAGGTGTGATGAGGGACAACTGACGAACAGAGTGGCTCGAAAGTGGATGAACAGAATATTGTCAACAATTGACTGTCACAATAAGTCAGTGATTTAGTGATCATGGAAACGTTTTAGCATTCATGCCATTATCTTTTAGATCATAGTCTTCAAGGTCTATGTCCCACTTGTTGAATCGACCGTGGTCCATCAACAATGCTTGAATCACTTGACGACATGGCCCTCCGATAATATATGATTGTTAAGGATGAGAGCGGACCGTGTTAAGGTTTCGTAAGCAGACGATAGAGTCTCCTTCCTGAAGACGAGTCAGATCAATCTGCAGCTAGAGAGCAGTATCTAAGATTTAAACAATTGTTAACTTTCCAAACCATGGCGGGATGAGATCCCGATATCCTGAATTAAAATTACATGAGTATTTTAGGCAGCATAGTGTGAGCAATTGCTCGCTAATTGGACAACGTCTTGCACGCTTGTATAGCAAGCTGAAATTTTGAAGAACTATGAACACGGGTGGGAAGAAATTTCTTTGAAAGTAATTTCTTTAAGTCACAGAAATTGGGTGGTTCTGAGTCGTCTCTAATGTTTAAACTAATAACATCCAATAAATAATTTGCCCATTGATGATCGTTATCAATAGTGTTTACTTGCCACTGAAGTTCATACTGTATTAGGTCGTTGAGGCATCAACAGATTATAAAATCTATTGGCATGGAAGAATTCTTTACCGTTAGCTCCTACAGCTCTTTTCCAACCACACCAACCTCCACTGCGAATGCTTTTTAAGTCCTCACCACCAGTGTAATGGGGATCTAAGATCAAAAAAGCACTCTCCCCCGTCATCTCATTGTAATCAACCCCCAACAAGGTATATGCTAAAACACCTCCACCTGCACAGAGCTCGAGTATTTTTTTTTAGGAACCACAAAATCGCACCGTAAATATAATTTTAAAATGTGGAGTCTAATAATGTTGTCAAGCTCAAATGTCACATGTAGTGGTAAAACTAGTCAGTTTCAGAGCAAAGTAGGTCGAGAATTTACCTATCATTATGGGTGTGCCTTGGGTCCTGAAGTGTTGCGCCAACTCTCTGCATTTGTTGGGTAGTTCTTTACCGCTTTGCACATCCAAAATCTTGCATTGGACCTGCACGAATTACAAATTTGACATTGATGTTATCACTGAAAGTAGAACTTTCAAAAAATTCCTGTACCTCAGAGATTTCAAATCCTGTTAATTTCATTTGTAATTGAATAACGTAAGATTTAGCACTCAAGTTGATTAGATATTTGCGTACACCGAGTAACTTGTCGAGCACGAAAAAGATCTCCATTGAGCCAATCCAGTCTTGTGAATCAATAAATGAAGGTTCCTTATCCCCAATGTCAACTAAAATTTTCTGTACTTCCCTGCAGCAGAAAAAAAGGGATGGGTCAACTAGAAGCCTACTTCTTTGGCCGTTTCTTTGACCTCTATACACAAAGGCATCCATGATCAAGAATAAAACCAAAACCATCCAAGTTGCGATTGATTTTATAAAAGACGAGATTTTAAAGAGTAAAATTCATGCGTTAGACGCAGTGGCTTCCCACTCTGAGCAATTGCCAAAGCTCTCGACGAGGATTGAACGGCTATATGTTTTCTATACGGAAATGGAAAGTAACCACAACGATGCGAGTTTTCAGTTACTCACAGCTTTGCACACGATGGTGAATCCATTCATTTATTTCGTATCTTCAAATGGATTAAAACTTTCCAGTTAGTAGCAACATCGAAAGTTAACATGAGGAACAGCTTGAGAAAAACTCTACCTGTGACTAGGAACAGGCACCGATGTGTACTGCTGCAGTCTGAACCAAGAGACAATAGTTTGCAAGGATCGATAAGCACATCCCCAGCCCTGAAAAAGAAGTGGACATCACTCTCTCGATTCCTTGGATATGACAGTGCAACCACACAGTCGATGAAACGAACCAACATTTTTTTCAAATTGAAAGAAGTAGCAAAGTCAGCTTAATAATCACTCACACAAAATTCTCGTCATGAGAACCCTAAACTCTTAAATCGTAAAAACTATCAATGCAGGTTCAATACTTAGACAAATCTTCAGATATAAAGCACAAATATTGATTTTAACTCTACCACCAAGTAAAAAATTAATACTACCAGTACAGGAACTCACGTTGTCATCAAAACGGTCTTGCAGATAATGATAATACTCGTATGAACCATCAACGAGGCTCTGCGTGCCACCCGAAACTGCAATAACAGGGAATGTCACCAAAAATGATTACCAAAAATAATGATCAATGACTTTTTACAGTTTGCATCCATCATAACTCAAGTGTTTCCAAATCACCAGAAAAATCGGGGACTAACAAAATAAATCCTTCAAGAGCCAAACTGAAGTGCTGATAGAATGAATCAAAAGGAACCCGCCCAATAAGCTCACTGACAAATAACAAATATATAAAAGATGGAATTTAAACAATTGTTGAAGAATGGTTACTGACCTCCAGAAGGGGCTAGCCCCACGTGGACATCACACAATCTTCTTGATCCTGCAAGAAAAAGTCTAGGACTCTGAGTAGCTCGAACATTTGAGAAGAACTGTGATGTTATGATGAGGGATATGATCAGAACAAATGTATCTGGACTAGGACTTCACCTAAAGAAGAACTAGTGGATTCCATGGTCGTCAGGGCATTTGCAACTCGAAGCAAAGGTCGATCCAAGGGAAGTAAGAGTCTTTGGTGCAAGGACTTCCTACTGTTCACTGCCACATGATCAGCCGCACTCTTTAATGAAAATCGAACGTTAGCAGGGTAATTAAGGTATGGAGAATTAACAAATCGTACCGTATTAAAAGATATGCTACCTTCTGAGCCATCTTAATGACACCCGCATAAGGGAGAACGACTAAACCCAGCTATTTTTGGTTTCAATTTCATCTAGAATCCTAGATCCTGGTCCAGTAGACCATATTAACAGCCTAACCATATTAGATCGTGAGACTTTAACCTCCGACATAATCATCGAAAGAAATAATGACATGTATAGTACACAACAAGTGTTGTTTTTTGTTTTGACAATATTTACGCGTGAGGGTAAAGACCTTACCAAGAGCAGTCTCATTTTCTCCGTAACTCAGATCATAAATTACTGTTATAGGACAGCTCAAGGGACAAAAATGGAATGCTGAAATCTGAACACAAATACGTCACATCCACAAATTCAATACAAACTGTTTCCATCAAAAACAATTTTTGGCGTGCTTGACCTCTACGCCGTCCTTCCGAAAGCCTACTTTCAACGGTATAGCACGTCCTAAATGTGCTATGAAAACTGCCAACAGACTATACTCAAATGCATGAGGATGTTTATTTCACCACCAAATTAATCATAGATAGTATAGTTGTACCTTGGAATCTTGAGATGCGTTCTTCTTCGCCATCTTGGACATTAAGCTCAATTGATCGCAAATAGCAGGTACGACTAAAGACGTAGCTGCCTCTACTACCGACAAATGACTTGGTGCAACACAAAGCACATCCACGTTCAACTTCAATAGTTGCACTGCCACTGGAGACTTTGCTGCAAGACATATGCATGAGGACCAACTCCAAGTTACACAAATTGAATTATTCACATGTAGCCTTTGCTCGATATGTCCATGTAAAAACCAATGTGTGCAATGTTAAAAAATAGCTCCAAAAAAACCACAATAACATCCACTCTCATACTAAATTGATGATGTCCTATGAAAGAATATTAAAAATAAAATAAAATAAAAATGCTTACCAGGTAAGTTCTGCATGAGAAGAGAAGTGTTATTTTCCTTCGAGGAACAGGACATGACGGATAGATTGACTGCTGCCGGAATCTGTGTCAGTATCCACAATGAGTCAAATGCCGTTAACTGACAGCAGCAGCTTCCAGCCTGTTAGGAAAAAATACAAATTACACTTAAGAACAGAAAATTTTTATCACAAGCAAAAGAGTTTATGTAGTGGAAGGATATAAGAGGACCAGAAATTAAGAACCTGGTGTCCTCCTGGAGCTAAAAGCGGCTGAGAGGAACGGAGGCTCGAACAGAATACAGGATCCTGGGAACTTTTCTCTCTAGACAGCGGCAAAAGCATCGGCCCGTCTGGGCCTTCAGCTAGAAATCGTGCCTTGCTGCTTTTCAAGTCCTCAACCATGTTGTTAATGGCTCCAGCAGCTTGCTCCTCATACTCTGAATGACGAACTTGGAGACATCAATTAATCGTGCATCACAACTAAAAAGACGGTGTAGCAGACAGCTAGAAGCCACCTACTAAACAAGTAATCACCGACTATATTCTGTCGATTATACCTCCCCAAATCACACACGAAAACAATGCGAGATAATTATAATCTTCAATTCAAGCTGACCCTTTCCTTGGTTTCTGACAAATTCCTACGCTGAATTTTAGCATCCAAAATACAACTGCGATTCTGTATCATCAAGGACCCAGATGTAGACAAAATACCTAAGATCCTAAACCTCGCAGTTGAACATATGACCAGTGACACAACCTGCGATTCAATACCTGAAGCAGTGGCAGACTGTGGCAGGTACAGCGGCATCTTAAACTGCATTTTGCAACGAAGGAAAATGGCATCGTCCCAAACACCATTCTCAAATTCTTGTACATCAATTTCACGTAAACTGGATGCGTTTCCAGCCTGGTACCGACTATACCCCAACTTAAAGCTGGAGCTCGACACTGAAGCAGCTACAATACATCCATTGTCTCTGTTTGGCACCTCAAGCTTTTCCCGCAGTTCCAAAGCGATTCGTCCTCCACTTGACAATTTCCCTCCCCCTTTATTAAGCACAACGGCACCCAGAACTTCCAGTCCTCGAGGCAACAATACGCGCAGTTCCTCTGCCCCAGCACAAAATTTTATCAGTATTCGCATTACAGTAGACAACACATCCTACTGCAACAAAACACAACAGATGCACTCACACATGGCAGTGCTCATGAATCAATGCAACCCATCAACGAGCAACACCAACCACCCCTCCTGCGATTACCAACCCCTAATCACAACCAGCACCATGGAGACCACCCAAAATTCACCCGCACACAACCGTGATCAAACGAACTCCAAAAAGACCATCACCAGCTTCCGCGACGACGTCAGGCTGAGCATCGTTCCGATGCAGGCAACGAAGGAAGGAGAGCACCGTCAGCGCAGGATGGGACATTCCAATAATCCAAGCGATCCCTTCAACTCCCCGCAAGCCATCCTCTGCGCCACGCAGCACTCGCAGCGTATGGGTGGAGCTCTCTTTCGCCATCGCCATCGCCATCGCTTAGAGGAACCCCAATTCTCTTCGCCAGCAAGCTCATGTATCACTCACTCTGTCTTCCTGTGCGTGTTGACGAACAAACACCCCACTTCGAAAAACAGAGCGAGACCCAACTGATCCTGGCGACCTGGAAGCAGCTGTGCGCCATCTACACAGACAGGCAATGCCCCATCGATTCGTCACTGCTCGTCGAATCTTCGGGCTCCGCCGCGGCGTCGCTACCAGACCCCGCTTCGGAAAACCACGACGCCCCGCTTTCGTGCGGACCCACTTTCACTTTTTCAAAACATAAAAGGAAAATTGTGTGTTATGTTTTCACACAACCCCATGACGCTTACCATGCATGCCTACTTTTACTTTCTCAAAACGTAAAAAGTAACGACATGCGTTGTATTTGTCCTTTGTATTTGACGTTTTTTTGAATGGAAAAGAGCTTTTTGTGTAGCTACATTTTTGTACAAGATAAAATTGCTTATCACTCATTTAAACTTAAAAGACTTTCATTCAACCCAAGATGCTATATTCGCTTACAAAAATGGAGAATTTGTTAGTGGTGAGGTTTTAATATTAACTATACTACCTCATAAATTCTTAGAGATATTCTATGATATAACTCTCTTAAATGTACTTATCTTTTGAGACTGGTAACTTCTCTTTAATACATATATATATATATATATATATATGGTGCTATAGGCATTTCTTGATGAGAGACACATAACTAATAATGTAATTTATGTGTTAGTTTTTTCATTTAAAAAAATACAATTGTTTCAATTAGAATAGATTTGAACACCTCCAATGCCATGCTCCCTTACATTCACAAAGTAATATCATTCCTACTTGAATATTATTTTATGATTATATTATTAATATTGAGAAGAATTGTGAAAACAAGTAAAACATTTAAAATAAATTAATATCTTTTTTAAGCCTAAATGATTGGTATCAAATTTTGAAATATTAGATATATGTTTTATGATAAAAAATTTAAAAAAAAAAAAAAAAAAAAAAAAAAAAAACTATAAAATTATACATCCAACTTGCACAAATAACTAGAAGTATAACAACATTTGTTTTTCAAAAAAAAATCTTAATTTACCACATGTAAAATGTTCACATTGCCATTCTTTAATTATAACAGTACTACAAATAGAGACTTACAGTGACAAACAAAACTGAGTACAAAATCTGAACACTCATAGTTCATTGATCCTTCCAACTGACACATAAGTCAATTGATAGAATTACTTTTTTATTGTATGTATTCATCCAGTCTTCTACATGGATGAAAAATCTCATTATCATTTGAGGTAGGGTTTATGAGAAAAGTGTTGTAGAAGCACACAGACGTGCGTACTCAGTTTTGGTTGCTTCTTCTTGCTGAATTTCGAAATTTCAATGTACACTCCTTGTTACAAGATTTGAGGGCATTTTTTGTTTGTTGTGTTGCTCTTGTTGTGTACTATCTATAGTGAAAGTTGATTTGTCAATTGTATCTCTATGCCTCGGTTGTGTGAATCATTGAAGCACCAAGCATTGGTGTAGCTTAGGAGTGGTGTTTCTACAAGAAAAGTTACAGACTCACTTGGAATGAGTTAGTCTTCAGTAGCTCATCTGAGGAGGGAGATTAGTGGTGAAATAGAAAAGCAAAGAGGAGGACGTCCAAAGGTTTTAGGAGAGCAAGAGAAGCGACTTGGTATGCACCTTGTCACTGCTGGTTGTCTCAAAACGGCAAGTGCAGTTGCAAAACAACTTCGAGAAAAAACAGGTAAACACTTCTCACACATCACCTTGAGGCATGGTTTGAGAGAAGCTGGTTTGGGTGCTTGTGTGCAACAAAAGAAGCCTCTACTTGCCAAAAGACATGTTCTTGCAAGGTTGAGTTTTGCTCATAAATACAAAAATTGGACCGTTGATGATTGGAGACGGGTTATTTTCAGTGATGAGACAAAGATTAACCTAATCAACTCAGATGGTAGGTCTTGGTGTTGGTTGAGAGAAGGAGAACGACCTGGACCTAAACATGTTAGTCAAACTGTCAAACATGGTGGTGGTTCAATTATGATTTGGGGTTGTATGACTGCTTTTGGGCCGGGTGCTTAGTATCAAATTGAAGGTAGAATGGAGCAACACTTGTACAAAAAAAATTTAGAAACCTACTTGCAAAGTACCACACAGAATTACAACTTAGATCCTACTAAGGTGGTTTTTCAACATGATAATGATCCCAAACATACGGCAAAAAGTGTTCAGTTTTGCCTCTCTTCACAGCCATTTCAGCTCCTTCGATGGCCAGCTCAATCTCCAGATTTGAATCCAATGGAACATTTTTGGGCCCTTCTCAAACAGCGTTTAAGCCAAGTCACTCCAAGGCCAAGAGGTGTTCAAGAATTGTGGGAGAATGTTTGTAGTATTTACCCTAGTTTTGATGCAAAAGATTGTGAGAAACTATACAAAAGTATGCCAAGAAGGATTTCAGCTGTTTTGGAAGCAAAAGGTTATTGGACTAAATATTGAAGTTTGAAGATTTTCTTTGAACAATATTGAGTACAAGACATAGTTATTGAATTGACTTTGTAGAAGGATGTTTAATTATCAATTTGATGTGCAACTTTGTACATGTGTACAAGACTGTGTGTATTATTCCATGTAACTTTCAGATTTATAAAGCAATCATTGAAATTTCTGTAATTGCTCTTCAAAGTTGGCACTTCAGATTTTGTACTCGGTTTTGTTTGTCACTGTATATTACAATATAATGTGACAAACAAGTGATATGGTTTCAAGTCTTAATTACACAAGCAATCACAATATGCTTGAACTTACCTTTGCTAACTATTTGCAAAATCATACAACTGAATTTACAACCAAAACCTAAAAAAACAAATTGCACAAACAAGCATAAAAAATTATGATATTAGGTCCAGCATTGCAACCTTAAAATCTTAATATTACATTTCCACTAGTTGAAGGAAAAATACTTTACGATAGTTGAATAATGATACCATTACCTACATGTATTATCCTCATACAAACAAATGTATCTCTTCAAAATATAAAACAAATAAAAGCCTATCTCCACCATCAAGAATGTCCAAAATTATACAAAGTCCAACCTTAGAGATTCACAACATTTCACAATCCTCTTTAACCCATGTTGTGATTTGTTAGAGTATCTAATCTTATAAAAACTCATTATATGCTTTCTAGTTTCATATTTTTAAGGCTATGCTTTCATGCAATTGATATTAAAAAAACAACACATTATTATTTAATGAAAGTGACTACCCAAAAGTTAACCGACTGACTCAATAACCAGTGACAATCTGTAGAGAGAAATAAATAAGAAACAAAAAAGAAAAGAAAAGAAAGACAAGAGGTCTTTTTAATTCATACCTTACTTTTCATCCACCCAATTCCAACTACTGAAGCAATCCAGGGTTATTTGAATGAACTCATAAACACTCTTCCAAGATTCAAAGACAAGCTGAAAAACTTGGATTAAAGTTGATGGAAAGTGCGTAAAAGACATCGGTGCTGACATGTCTCCATGTAATAAATATCTGTGTTCAAACGTACCCTTGAAAGTGGTGCTAAACCCTCCCGGGAAAACAACTTTTCCCTCTCGAGTCCACTATGGGTCAATCTTCGGATGCTCTGCCGTTATCACATCTGATGCTGATGAAGAATTACGACAAAATATGTTTTTTTTTCTTTTCTACTCAGTGAATTCCAATCCCACTCAGCTGCTTGTAGTTGTGAACTAGAACTTCGGAAAATTGTCGTAAGAATCTGTCATAAATGGGTCCGACCTGAAATCTGTCTAGATTCCCTGCTGTTTCTTTCAAAACTACCTCCTGCTTTCAGAAGGTACAACCAGAAGCTAAACAGCTGAAACTATGATGCGAGATGTGTGAACTTCAGGGGGACAACAATATTCGTGATCTTGAGCAAAACAAACTGGTCCTACTTCTCTACGAGGCTACGTATTCTGTCTTCATCTTAACTACCCGTTGCAGATCTTCCACCTCAACTACTAGATGTTTGAGTGCACTTTCAATTCTACCAAGCATGCGCTCACTTTCTTGTTGTAGCCACTCTTGTCCACCCCTTGTTCGCATCAAAGATAAATAAGAACTTGGATCCATGCAAGAGGAGGGCTGAGCTTGCCAGACTTGACCTTCAACCTTAACCTCGTTGAGTCTGTAACAAAAAAGAGGGAGACAGAAACTGATTACTAAAGCACACTCCAAACACATTAGCACAAACAGAAATAATGTGCAGGGTCGGGTAAACATGAAGACCCTTCACCTCTTTTAAACTCAAATCTTAACAAATACAGGGTTACAAGCCTCAACACAAATATAAGCATGGATAACACTCACCTGCTCAAGATTCTGGGCATGTTTTCCAATTCTGATGGATGGAAATACACATCAACTATACCATCGCATCGTGAGATAACTTTGTCAACCCGCCCATGGAGCTCACATGTTGCTTGAATCTGTTCTGTATTGTCTACAAAGCCAGCATTGTTCAGGCGGACTACAGAGGTCTTTATGGGATCCACTCTCAAGATTGAGTAGTGCATTCCGTTTAGTTGCACAGACTTGGCTGATAAAGCTTTCTTCCGCGCATCCTCTCCCTGGAAGTAGAAGACACCAGTATCTCACAATAAATGGAAACTCAATGAAGAAAGTCTTTAACATAACTTCTAAATGCAATTATTATAAACCTCTGCTTGGAAAACATTTACCTTGAACTCTACATTGGCAATATAACCTCCATGCCCCTCCTTCCTACTTGAGTGTGCAATTTCACCATACTTCGACAAGGCTTCCTTAACTTCTGTTAAAGGTATGTGTAAAGGTACATCCTCTACAGCAACTGAATACCCTGTCCGTCTGATACCTTTAGATTTTGATGGACCAAGGAAACTACCCGGACTATTATCTGAAACTCGCGATTGTGCAAAATCTACTGTCAAAGGATTCACGTTCCCATTTCTGTCTGGGATCTTTGGAGTGCTTGAACTTGGTTCTTTGCGGATGCGTACTCCTTTAATGTAGACCTTGTCCTTTTCTAGTGCCTTCTGAAGAGCCTCCGCAGTCTGTAAGACAAAAATGCAAAATAGGGATATATATATATATATATATATATACACGAATATGTGACGTCAAAGACTTCATTACAGTGCAAGGATATTCTAACAAAAACTAAAGCATACAAAGCCCCCAAGTTTTACTGAGCGGAGCTGAAAAATATGTGCCTGCAGCGTGACTGGATTTTCGGAGCTAAAATCTGTGATAGATCGTAACATGAACATCACAAAGACAATCAAAAAGTTGCAGAGATCTCATGACCCAAATGTGAGCGTTATACGTCATCCATTTCCACAAGCATGGCGGATGTAAATGGCCACAAACCTTGAAGTCCACAAAACCGTATGTATATTTCTGATGTGTCCTTGGCTTGATAGCTTGAGCCCTGATTATTTCGCCGCAATCACTAAATGCTTCCTTCAAATCTGCAGGAGTAGCCTGAGGCGACAAGTACCGTAAAAAGAGACCATGTCTGTCCTCTTGTTCGTCACGTCCATTTGAACCTACCTTCTGAGCAGAATTCTTGATGTTAAGGTCCGTCACATCACTAAAGCTAAGTGCGACGGATCCGGAAGGTGCTCTATTTTCCTTCGTCGAATTGTTTTGATCTACGTCCTGCCTGAGATGGTCACCATCTGATGGCGATTGTTGGGAGGACTGTCGCGGTTTAGAACCCTGCGATGCTCCTAACTTTCGGAGGCGTGACCATAGTCCACTATGAGTCTCTATCTCTCCATGGCTAGACCCAATCATTTGCCCATTGGTGAATGTGACACTCTTCCCCTCAGCCTCTGGAATTCCTTCCAATTCTTCTATGATTGCTCCGTTACCAACGTCTTCAGGATCGAATTCTTCGATACTTCCCTCTGCATCATCGCTATCTTCGCTATCATCACTCGATGTTCCTGAGGTCTCAGCATCAGTGGACATTTCACTGAGCGGATCCCCCACAACACCTAGGCCAGATGCAGAGCTATCTACACCGTCCTCCTCTGGAATACCATCTGTGGCTATTCTTGAGTTAGAAACAATCGAGGATGTCTGTTTGCTTAACTGTGTAAATCGGCTTTGCACATCGTGAAGAATCTCCTTCACCGCACTCCTGCCTCCCCCCGTTTCTTTGAGCACAACACTTACGCTTGGAAACTCTCCTTCGTGAGCTTGCATGTGCCTAGAAAAGAAAAAAAAAAAAAAAAACCAAAAAAGAACATAGAAGTTTTAAAAAATTGCATATGGCAGAATTCAGTGGTGATTTCCGAAACTCCCAGCCCAACGAGCGTTGCAAAGGTACAAATATTTCAATTAAAACAGAACACAGACATTCCTCTTACGTAACCAATTCCACCGCTCGAGATGAAGACGACTAGAACAACTTAGATTTTTTTCGTTTTAATCAGTACAAATTGATTCTCTTCTGCAAAAGTGATTTTCACGCACTTTATAACAAATGATTCAACCAAAGCAGTCCGTTCCTTTCGCGACAACCTCTCCTTCTTCCTTTCCGACGTGGAATCAGCCTCGTGAAATGTAGCAGAATCATGTGCCTCGAACGATGCCTTCACCGTTGCTGCAATCATTCAGCAATATATCACAATCACCAATCCACACGCAAGCGTCCGTAATCACAAAACACATTACTTATCTCCAGAAGTCGATCACTACAACTGCAAAGAAAAATAAAACAAAACAAAACAAAACAAAAAATCAAAAAACAAAAAACAAAACAAAACAAAACAAAGGATCCATCACAGCAGGAGGAAGACCGCTGATTCGAAGACTAAAATCTTACACAGGTTGTTGCAAAGGAATTGGCAAGCTGGAGCCAAATGCGTCAACCCAGTGGCGCGCTTGCTCCACAAACGCAGCGCCATTTCGATTCACCTGACAAAAACCCAAAACCTCTACACAGCTACAGGATTCGCCCTTGGAAATTTGCAGCCATCAGTCTCCCACGATGACTACCCGCACTCCCGTTCTCGCAAACTTCGCCTAAACCCTCATACCAGAGCAACTCGACAACTAAACGCCTCTCAACAATCTGGGTAGATGCCTGGACGAAACGGTGGCAGATGATCCTGCAACGCAGTGCTACGAAGGCGGAACTGTCTAGCAGTGTCACCCTTAAACCCTAACCCTGGCCTCCTGCGTTGCGTAGGGTTGATTGGGTTTTAGGACCCCTTAGTTCCACCTGTATAATCGGAACTGGCTCATAAAAATAAGAACAAAAATTCCTACAGGGGAAAATCATGACTGAATGGAGAAAATTAAATGTATTCATAAAGATGGTTTCAGATGACGTTTAACAGAAGGAATAAAATAGTAAATGATTGGAGTGTGATTGTTGAAACATGATGAGATTTGTTTGAAAGGGGTATTTTTTTTTATGAAAAGAGAAAAGGAAACATTGATTTTGCTCTGCCTTCGCCCTCCGGGACGTATGATTCGAGAATCTTGTCGAGAATGAATCTTATGGATCTCAATGCGAAATGCCGGTAATTCCCTCCTGGGCCCACCATCGCTGTGCACTTTTCCGACATTGCTCACAAGATTTTGGGTTTCCAGTTCTGCTTCAGGTTTCATACTGTCTGCTCAGACGCGGTGCCTAAAAACAGAGCGCGTTAAAGATTCTACGAGTTAGAGATTTTAGGTGGCCTAACATCCCCAACCACGCATCCAGAATCAGGGATGCTAGGGTGCAATCACACGCTTCGAGAATTTTGAACCCACAATCTGTTTCGATTTCGGGGGACTTTCGTTCAGAGCAGACTTGCGTTGTAGGATCAGTGTTCGTCGCTCAGCTAGTTGGTGGGTTCCTTGCTGCGTTCTGTTGTTGTGTTGTGATTCTTGGGGCGTGGGAAATTGGGGTGTTTAGGAGTGTGGAAGCGAGGAGATTGATGCAGGTTGTCATTTGTCATTTGGTTTCCGAGGGGTGTAGCAATTGTAGCAGCGATGGTGAACTCGATCGCGGAAACTATTCGATTGGGGGAACTATTGGCAGTTTCAAATCCGAAACCTCGCTGAGCGACACAACTTCGTTGCTATGGCCGAAGATAAACGTCAAAGTGGGCAAATTCTTTTACATCTTTGAAATTGTCTTCGCATTTCGTTTTCTCGCGTTGCATTCATTCCGTCGTGTTCTCTGGCATCGCACGAGTCACCTGCCTTCTATTTCATTGCGCATTTGAAGCATATGACTGTCTTGGTGCTCGCTTGCTATTTTGCAATTGCCTTGTGGCGTGTCAGAGGTAATTACGAGGCTGGAGATTACATGCTCTACTAGTGACTTCTGATATACCAAGCGCATCCGGCTGCGTTCTAGCTTGTGCATCACCAAAGCTGCTCATCTCGATGTTCTTGTTACAGATCAGATGTTGCATTGACATGGTAAATCCGGGTTTCCTACACTTAGTTTTCTCAGTTGAAGAAATGTTCGTACGATAATGCGACTTATTCATTGCACTTATTTTATCTGTGTCTCGTATGTCTTGTGCTTTGTGATTCGAATGATACCAAAATCTGATTTGAGAAAGGGAGTTGCTGCAAGGGATCAAATTCTCGCTATAAAAGATTTATGTTCTGCTGTGGTGGTGGAAAGCCGTGAACAAACTTGGCTGCCTCAATTGACTTGTCATCGGGAGGTGATTTTCGTCACTCATAAGGCCAAGGTTCAAGTTAAGAATCGTTGTTGTTTGTTTTGAAAACGTGGAAACAGTGTTGCTGAAAGCTAACATGGTGTGGATAGTGTTGAAGTTTGCGGATGACAGAGCTAGGACTAATTTTATAAGAGTACGAGCATGTTAAAAGTGGAGGTTTTTCACTTTTCAAGTTTGAACAGGTGCGACACTGTTTGACACCTAATGTACACTTTGGTCACTCTTTTGTGTGGAAAACTCTGTGACTTTTCATTCAGAAAACAATCAGCAACAATCTTAACATGGTTTCGATTTTGTTTACAGGAGATGGCTCTGAAGCATGGGTCGTTGTTAGTAGACACCAGACATGCCGTTCACGTGATGGTCGTTACTATCATTACTTGCTGCTCTCTGCCTTGAATGTAATATGCGTTGCTAAATAATTAGCTTCACAGCTGTCAACGCGGTTTTCAGGAAGTACTCTGGACATTGTCACCAGTTTTACCTTAGCACCATCTGTGGGAGGATAACCCGTTGCCTATTTTCATAAGCTGACAACTTAGAAATGTTGACAGTTCTGTTTCTCACTCTACATTAGTTCTCTTGCATTGCTGAATCGTCCTTTTGCTTTCTGCAGTGCAGTATGTGGTGAAAACTTAGTGAGATTCTCGTGCCTTCAATATTGAACCGCACCTGATGACAGGGCACGTTCATAGGAAGGGATTTTTAGGAGTTTTTTTTGTCCATTACAATTCTTTTGTGGACGAATTTCACACGTTTGTATTGCAGCTTTACATGTTTACAGACTCTGGACGTGACTTGATGGAAGTTATCAGCTCAGTACACTTGAAGTGGTTTAGACAACTACTACTGCTGCAGGTCCACAGTTTGAACTCTACCCGTCACCGGATAGCATCATCTTTTGGGGATAGGCAAGGATTAGAGCCTGGAAACATTCGAAAAAGTTCGTAATTTTTCTTTTGCTCTGGATGGGGAACATATAAATAGAGGTTTAAAACCAAACAATCGGTTCAAAGCTCAACTGCCTCATTAAATAAAATGCAATAAAAGTCATAGCAACATTGGGGTCTGAAAATGTGATAGTCTTCGTCCTGAGGCGGAATAAAGCTGGTCGAGTGTATTCTCTTCTGTTACATGCATCTTACTGAAATCAGCTACGTCCGGATGCTCTTTTGATTTGCGGGAGTTCTTGCACATGTGGTTCAAGGGCAAGTGCTATTCTTACGAAGTTTTGGGAGCGTATTACAAGTACCAAGTCTTTCTCGATATCCCCATCTCATGTTTCTGAATACTTCTGTCACTCAATCATCATAATCAATATTTTCAAAAAAATGTTCTGCGGTTTGATTTGACTTGACGAATATCACGAAATAGTTCGACATGAAACCTGTTCAACTAAAATCCTGACTTGTTTGAAACTTGTTATCACCGTGCAATCCATTCAGTCAGTAAGCAGAGCGATTTCAGCGATCAGAAGAGGTAACTGAATGTGGGCTTGTTACATTGATTTCGTAGGCAGTAGGAAGGTTTCTTTTATTCCAATTCTAAAGAGGTAGCTGAGGCTGATGTTTATTGGTTATTGTTGCTGATATTGTCAGATACATCGTAGGAACTGGTGGCTGAGCTTTCTTGGTGGTAACTATTGTATATTTCTTCTTTTTCTTTTCTTATTTCTCTTCTTCATCTCAGTGTTAGGTGCTTCTTGTTTGAAACAACTGGTGTTCGGATGCTCCTTTGCAGGCACATTGTGTGGTGCGAAAGCATTACTGGGAAGCAATCTCTTGAACAACTTCACGTAAATCCGGCGGTGCTAATTTATTCTGCATGATCTCATCATACTTAGTTTAATTATCGATTGTCTCCATTGAAGTGTAGGCCAGCTGCTGGGCTTGATGCAGCCGTAGTATTTTGTGAGAGATTTGTGGTTCCAGGCACTCGACGTACTGCCGCCAGTGATGCATGCTTGCCAGGGGATAAACTTTTTGCAAATGCTTCGACGGGTTGGCGAGCAATCAAATTTTAATAAGCCTTTTCTTGGAATACACAATTATCTCCTGAAACTTAATTAGATAATCATGTATTACTTTGAAATGTTGTGGTCCTCAAAGATGTCCTCAAGTACCCCTAACGAGCCCCATGATTTGCCCAGATGAGAAACTCGACTTATCTATTCGATATGAATAGGCATGATCACCTTTCTCAAGAATACTTGCGGTCAACGATGTGTGCATGGGCATGACCCATTGCACTAAGAATTCCACGCCCAATCTGTGCAACTATGCAAAGCATTTGCCACCGTAAAGTAAAGCCGTCCCCAGCTGTAGTTCACCAAAAAAGAATCGACACTTCACACACTAATATATTGGGAATGCTAATCCGGGCTAACTGTGTATGTTCCAGATTTTCTCGCCGCCTCGAGACACGAGAGATTGAAGGCATGGTTGGAGGATTTACTCAGTCTCATTGTCAACTCTTGAGCCCGTTTTTATATATATATAAAAAAAACCACCAACACTATGAAAGCATCAGCATAATGCTCTAGCACCATTTTATCACTAAAAGCACGTTTAGAATACTTTCGAAGATAATACCGTTTGCCAACGCGTAGTAGCATTCATGTTTCTGTCTTATACACATCGTGGGTTTCCTAATCTGGGGAGTTCGATAACACAGATTTGATCATAAAGGGGCCCGCTTCGACATTGTCTCAGACTGGTCAACTTTGTTCCACAAAACAAAACAGTGGAACCTCGTGAAGAGAAGGCTTGTTTAGTGAATCGTGAGCCTCAACCCTAGAGATTGCAAATTATTCAAGTAGGTATTTATATTTGCAAATATACATATATATATATATATATATATATATATATATTTGATCATTTCTTGGAGGGACTATGCAGCCATCAAACTGCAAAAACCGTGATGCGGTGTTCTGGGGTCAAACTTTCGGACAAACCCTACAAGGTCTGTCAGCACTATCTTGGGCAGCGCATCCTTACTGTAAACATGTCCGCCAACATCATTACGCCCCTTTTTTTTTCTCTGAAACGGCAAAGCCTGCAAGTCGTTGAGCCTTTCCAACAACTTGACACTTCACAATTTTCTAAAACTTCGTGCAGCAAAGTGACGAGCTTGAACATCTTTACAGCACCGCAAGAGAGATCTCCGTGTTCAGGCGAAAAGGGGGCGCCGTACGCATCCAAACAGACAAATCTGCAGCTCGCGTGCTCTGGGGTTAGCCCGAAACGAATCTGCAGCACTGTTTGTGTTGTTTCCACGGGACCAGCTCCCCATGTGAGGGCGATGCTCGGAGAATGTGCGCTCCAGGGTACCCCTTTGGAAAATTGGATTTTGAATTTAATGGTCAAACAGACCATTGCAAATCAACTGTTGCTGGCCCTCCCTCCCTCCGATCCGCGCAACCTACTCGTCCAATGCCGCCAAATTATGAAGCTCCTCGCACTCCACGAAACCCTAAACGCATCATCTTTCCTAGCCGACGACGACAAGGGCGGCGGGGGTGATGGGTCTAGCGTTAAATGCTACGTCCTTGGAATTATAGTTAGTCCTCTATCACCGTGTAATCCACGTTTCTGGGTACACTAATCAGAATTAATTCGTATTTCTTAGGATTAATTTTTTAATAAAACTAGTATATTGATGCTAACATTGGGAGCATTTGCTTTGGTACATTAAAGGTGAGTTGTTCATGTATAATAATAATAAAAAAATGCAATAATGAATCAGAATGCAAACAATGCGACAAAAAATCATGTAGTGTGTTACCAACCTTGTGCAGAAACCAATAAAACATGAGGAAAAGAAAACACATGCTTGCTGCATAGTATAAGATGTATAATGGTTAGTATTTATGCAAGGGTATTGATTGTATGATATATGTTTTGTCATTTGTTTCATTGATTATGATATGGTAAGTAAACCTCAAATAAATTTGTGTAAAAAATGAAGCATAAACTGCGGAGTTTGGATTACAGCACTAGAAGTAGTTGTGACGAAATGTATTTCATGGAAGTGAGGCAATAATTTAACAAATTGAGATATTTTTTTATAAACTTCAATTAATTTGAAACAAAATACGAAAATACAGTGTAGAATGTTGTTGTCACAGGAAATAAAAAAAATAAAAAGTAGCAAGGAGCCAATTGTCGTTATTATGTTTTGGAATAAACATTGTATCAAATTTGGTAGTTTCAAAGCATACTGCATTGTTTCAATCTAAAATTGAGTTATGATATTTGAATGTGATTTCTTTTTACATATTTTTTAATATTATATATTTGATTAAATAGTAGTTAAATTTAAGTCGGATATTTATTCAATCACGAAAATATATATATATATATATATATATATTTCTTTCATTCTTTCTTGACTGTCATGTATTACATTGAAATTAATTTTGTGTATGTATATTCTTAATACCATCAACCTAGAGGAATCATAATTTTGTATGGATATCCTTGATACTATTAACCTAGTGGAATTACACCTATATTTTCAACTACTGTTTTATTGTTATTATTTGTCATACATTTGATTAAAACTACCTGAAAGCTTTAACAATTCTCGCCTATTAAGATTATTAAGAGTTCAAAGATCTAAAAACTTCTACATATACTACAGAAATGTAAAATTCAGATATGAATGTGAACATAAATGTATATATATATATATATATATATAGAGAGAGAGAGAGAGAGAGAGAGAGATAGTTCAACGTCAATCAACTCTAACTCATCAACTTTACTAAGTTATTAGAAGCTTGATGCAGGATTTTATTTAAGTTTTTTAGAACACATCATTGGCTTAATGCGTTTAATCATTTAATTTTACTTTGGAATGTCATAATACCCACTGAAACATGAGTGTACTCAAATCCCATTTAGACATCATGAGTACATTTGAAGCAATATTAAAACATCATATTTTTAGTACCAAAAATTCTTTTTTCATACTTTATCTAATTTCAAAAAACTACAACATGTATGTTTTTTTATTTATTTTTATTTTTATTCATAGTACTACATGAAACTCTACATAGGAATAAATAGTGACGAACCTTCCAACATAGTAATATAGTATGGCCTTGTTATATATTTTATAAAATCTATAACAATTTCCTTTCTCAAAGGGCACATCTTTTAAACCTTACACATCAAGTTGTGCAGATTTGCAAGTCTTATGTTAACAACTTTGCACTCTTTTCTGATGCACCTTTCGATAAATACATATCAAAGAGATTCTGTGCTATTAGCCAGTCCACCTCAAAGTATGAATCTTTAATAGTTTGTTCATTTCATATCTATTATGCATGGGCACTCTGTCTCTGTTATTGACTCAGCTCAGACACACACACACACATGTATATATATATCTATATATATATACTCATCCACACATAATTGTAAGTATTATGATAATATATATATATATATATATATATATATAAAGGAAAAAAAGTTAAAATTCAATTGAAAGTTCTTTTGACATTACACATGTTCATCTTTTGAGAAGATTTTTTCTTTGTCACAATTATATTTTTACACTAATTTTAAATGAACTTTGATGAATATTTTTAAATATTAAGAATAGGAGTCTAATTTTAGTTTTGGGAAAATATTTGCAACCTAATCATGTTCAGAAAAGGTTAAAACATTTAGAAAAGCTATTGCATGTTTAAATATAAATCCACATACAACAGCAGTGTTTAAATAGTTGTTTAGATATTATTGAAATTTTACACTCAGTTTTTAGTATAATATTTGAAAGAAAAAGATTATTTTTGATATTAGTTGTGAAACATTTCATTTGTTGTGATATATATACACACACACACACACACACATATATATATATATATATATACACCTTTTGATGGATTGATACTTATGAATAGATCAAGCCACTTTGTTGTTCTTAATTTGCTTTTTAAAATTATGTCAGTATTGTTATTGATTTCTTAACTTTGCACAAAACACGTCACAATCAAAATCTAAAATAAAATACACAAATTTTCTCTCTCTCTTGATAAATAAACAAATATATACATGTATGTGTGTATGTATACACTCTCAACAACACAAGGCATGTCCTCCAAATACTTAAATGGTTCTATTATCATTTTAATTGTTATCTGTTGGGAGATGCAGATTTCATACACAGACTACATCTTTTTATGGCATACGTACAATTTTCTAGTCTCAGACATTTTGTACATCAAAAACAAAACAAAATGGATGGTCTTGAGAGATCCAGTCAAAGAGTTACAACAACTTTCAAAATTGCAAATGGGTTCTTTGGTTTCTAGAAACTGTCAAACTTGGTTCAAATAAATGAAATAAAACTCACCCCCCCAACAACATCTCCTGACAAAGAAAAACAACATTGCTATCTTAGAATTATAGACCTAAAAGTATAATAATTACTTTATTAATTTAGCACAATATAATTTTCAACTCACCTTGTTTCAAATAGTAACACACCCCCCCCCGCCCCCAACACACAACGTGAGCCTCCCGTAAAGCTCACACTTTATAGTTGGATTGGCTGGTCCTATGACCGCTGCCATCTGTAAGGCCCCAGCCCTAAATGAACCCCTTTCACACTGCGGGAAAAATATAAAAATAAATAAAGCCCCGTGTCGCTGCTGACGTGGCGTCAGTGAACAGATACCTCCCACCACGCTGGCAAGCTTCCTCCCTTTTCACACAGTGCCATTGATATTAGATTGATCCCCCATCGTGACTGGTTGGTTTCACATGACAATCACACAAATTCGCAAGAACAAGAATGGAGGCGCCAAACCCTAATTCATATGCGATAAAGTAAAAGCTTTCCAGAGGCCAGTTTTTTTTTTTTTTTTTTTTTTTTTTTTTAATAGAGTTTGTTACTATTTTACTTTTATGCCGAAAAGCATGTGCTTCAAAGTTTGGCTTTACCGTCACTGGGCTTAACTCCAACTCCAGAATCCTGCAAACTTGTCGCCATCTTCCATCGGGAATATAGAGATCCAACCACCTTGTGCCCCATCAAACTTTTGCTTTTTTGTTTTAGAGAAAGGGGGGGGGGCATGTGATTAAAAGCACCTGGGGGGTTTGGATGGACACCATAACTGTGGGTGGCGGGTAGCCGATGAAGACGACCTCTCCCCCCTTCCGTCCGACGTGGCTTATTTGTTGCCACGTCCAGCCAGCCAGACAATTGAGTCACCACGTTCAACATTCCAGGAATTTCGCTGGAATCTGTTGAGGACGTATCTGGTATGGATTGACACGTGGCGATTCTGGATTGGTGGCGCGAAGAAATGGGCTAGAGTCTAGCAAAACGCAAAATTATTGACTAGGCAGGAAAAAGTTGATTGGAGCCTTTTTGTGCCACAATTAGTGTAACTTTCATGCGATTTCCAATTAAATTTATGAGGGAATTAAATCGTTTATATGGCAGTGTTTAAACGTCAAATCTTTAACCCCGTTTGTAGGTATTAATCTTTGAAATTTTTAATATTTTTCCTAAAATATAATTTTTGAAAGTTTTTTTTTATTCTTGAGTTGCCTCACCAATGATTGATTCTTACTCATAGTAATTTTACTTGGTTTTTGGGAGTTCAATGGTAAAGCATAACATTACAACATTTACAACACATACACAACTATGCATTTGATTGAGATTTATATGTGGACTCAGAATCGAATACAATATTTGTCCTACTGTGTGTAATTTTGTGATACTAATAAATTTTAGTTGATGGATGACATCTTCAAAAATCTTGTTTTTTTTTTCTTTTTTTCTTCTTTCTTCTTTCTTTTTCTTTTCCCCCTCGAGTTAATAAATGATTTATTTTCAATGAGAAAATGGTCACTAATTTGACATGTATTACATCATTTCCTCTGCATTTAGAACCTTTGTATGAAATCTTGTGCTTCAGACATTGCAATTAAAAAAAATAAAGCTTACATTTGAGGTGATTAATAAAGTTTGTTATCCATGATCAACTTAGGGGGGTGAAAGTTCCCATATATTGAGTGAAAAACAACTCAGTTTACAAATTTCAAAAAAAATGATAAATGTAATAGTGGTCAACACTTACTAAAGTATCTACAAGCAATATAACAGAATATTTTTGCATTTTTTATATAATTTGTTTTTTAAATGAAAAAGTCAACGTAATAAACGCATGAATTATATTCATAAATCACAATTTCAAATTTCCATATTATAAATATGTTACTGATGTATTGATATACTTCAGTTTACATCAGAATTTCAAAAGATGAGGTTTCACATGTTCAAAGCATTTTGAGTACAATATTGTATCATCTGTTGTGATAAGAATTCATATATTATATCATATTCAGCTCAAAATAATGATGCAAAAACAACAATTTGTTTACATCTTTGGTACCAAAGTAATAAAAATGCAATTACATTTGAACCATTCAAATTTAATTTCACTCAAAATTGAAGCATTATTTTTTTTAGTTCGTATGGATTTACCCTATGATTTATAATTTGTTCAAGTGTTATTACTGTTATTTGGTGTTGTAAACAATGTTTCTTCAATTCAAGTGTGCACCATTTTCATAAAATCATGTTCAATTTCTACTACTATTGAAGAGGCTGTCCACAAAAATACAATAACTAGCTGGCACTTTGGGAGGCAGTGGTTGTACAAAGTTGCTACAAATTTGATTAAAATATTTCCTGAATTAGTCGTATTAGTTAAATGTAAAAACTTATGTGCAATCCCCTTCATCTTTGCACAAAAATGTACATATATAGTACAACCTTTTAATTTTGCATTAACTTTGAGGATTTGCATGCATTGGTGGGTTGAAACACACGTTACGAGAGAATCCTAAAGTTTTCTTCAATTTGGTACTACCACTAAATATTAATTTGGAAAGAATAAATGAAAATGGGGTGTGGATATAAAAGAAAACTGACAACTTTAGCAACGGGTTCCCATATCAAATGTTAATTATCACCACAATTGCACATGATTCTTAATTTGTTGGAGTATTGCTGTTCCAACTACTTCCATTTATTCTGGACCTGTTCCGACCTACTCAGATTTATTTTTGTCATTCTTCAAATTTATCAATCATTCGTATCTATTCTTGCCAGTAACTTATTTCTCAAAATGAATCCCAGTCCACACCACTTTCCAGATTGAAATGCGTGTGATGTGTGTGCCCACACACAACCAATAGAAATAAATGAATAAACAAATAAATATGCAACTTTGTTTGTTTAATTTCTATACAAAACCTCGAAAAACAAGTACACATGGGATGTAATAAAGAGGGAAACAACACAAAGGTTTTTTTGGGGACAAAAGTTTATTGCTTAAAATACGCGACCGTAAAATCTACTCTACAACTTAAGTCTTACTCTAACCGTCAGAATGATGATTACAACAATTAGTGCGGAGTTAAAAAAACAAAGATACATAAAAAAAAATGGTAAATAGAAAGTGCAATCCAACAAAAGGAAGGATGAAAAATCCAGGGACGAATAAGAACTCCGGGTTGCCAGTTGACGGGGGAAAGGCGAGGAACTTGATTGGTTCCCATCGAGTTTATATTCCCACTCTCCGTTCCCACAATTGAGAACAAATGGTTCCCAAAGCCGTGTCGGATCTGATTCAACGAGAAGGTTCCAGAAGAGATAGTGAGCTTTAAAGCAGTCCACATGGGATCCAGCGGAGGTGCAACAAGTCTTATGACGACATGCGTCACCAGTTCACTTTGACTTTAACTCCCCCCTGCTATATCAGTGAAGCTGATCGGGCAAGGCCGTGCCGGGCCATTCCATTACCAGTGTAGATGGGTCCACCTGTCCCCACCCAATACCATCCATCCATCCTTCATCTCCTCTTCCATACTGACATTCATCCCCATTGAGAGACGGGGACAAACTTAAAGTGGCGGATTTGCAATTTTCGTTAATTCAAATAAATATCCATTCATTTATCCCCTTCATCCGTACTATTTTCCCCTCAAGTACACAATGCGCCACCCAACACATGTAATCATCCATCCGTACTGGTCACTAGGTTTCATTCGTCGAATATGGATGAGGAAGAGCGAGGGGCGGGATTTTTTTTTTTTTAGTGGCTGGAGCCAGTCGGGCAGCCAGACAGTGTCCACATTCGGGCACATTGAATGACAGCCTTTTAACATTTTTTCCTTCTTTTAGTCCGCTGTCATTTCTTCCGTATCTTTATCTTTCCGATTTCTTTTTCTATTGTGCCTCAGAAGTAATGGATGGTTGCATTGGGTTGGTGCGTGGATGAATTTATGAACGGATGAACTTTTCGAGGCCTGTGGTGGTCAGCCAACCTTGGCCACCAATGGATAAATGGTATTTCAATTGGCTGTTGGTTCCCTTCTCGGTATAACTATTTAGATTTTTTGTTGAAATTAGTATATATACAATTATAAATTTAAAAATATTTATATAAAAGTATAATATAATTTTAATTTAGTTTATATTTTATTTCAATGAATTATTATCATGAAATTTTCACATTGGTAATAACTCATATTTAAATTGATTTTTAAGTATTGATTCCATATATATATATTAAACATAAATAAATAAATTTATTCTTTTTTGAAATAAATTATAATGTAGTATTTATTAATAAAATTTATACTCAAAGTAATATATCTTTTTTCCATTACCTCAAAAATTTAAAATTTATATAATTATTAGTTTTTTGTATAATAAAATAATTATTATTTTTAAAATGATGATAAATTTTATACTTTAGATTCTAATACATGTTTATGTAAATTAAATATTTTATGTCTACATATTATTATTTTATTTTTTATTTAAATAATTTAAATTTAATTTGATTTTGATTGCTTATACATACAACTTTGTTGTTATTTATATGCAAAAATCCTAAACTCAATTGTATAGATGAGTACATTCCTTCAAATTATCATATTCAAAGTAGAATTTGACAAAGGATTCTATATCCTATTTAGTCCTCCTCTATTTCCTTAATTATTGAAGAAGACTAAGCAAGTACTTCATGGAGAGAATGATACCTTCTTTAATTTTTGTTATTAGAATTTAAGAGTGCATCAATTACTCAAAAATCTAGTTTTTGGAACAAAGAGAAACTTGACATATATAAAGTGCTAGATTTGGACCAAAGTAGTTGAGTAAACCACATACTTCAATAGTTATTTTATAAATCCACAACAAGACTTTATTCACAATCTTTTTCCCACAACTATTACCTGATGGTTAGTTAAATTAGCAAATATATCAAATCTTTTAAAAGTACCTACAAAATTAAAGGAGATTAGCATTTAATGTCATTTCTTTAAATTTTGGCTTTGATTTTAAACACAATTGCTCAATCACTATCTCTCTATGCTTAGTATTTCTTGTTATTATAAATGATAATTTTTGTTATATTTTTATAATTCAAATATTTATATATATATTTTCAAATTTTAAGAAGAGTATTAAAAGTTAGAGTATTTCAAAGAAATAAATTTTACAGATGTAGATGCATTAATGAGAATTAAAGTAAACCAAAACTAAAAATAAATAAATAACTGAAAGGTTTGATTTAAGTTGATGTATTAACATAAAATAAAATAAATTACATATCAAACAATTGGATTAAATTAACTTTAATATATATATATATATATATATATATATATATATAGTTTTTAACTTTTTTTAGTTTGTTTAGAATTTTTTTTTTCTTTTTTTTTTTTTTTTTTGAGATGATAATAAGAAATTGGAAGATTAATAAGGTTAGTAAATAAGTCAAACATCATGATTAAATAAATCCTTTAAAAGCATCATATCTCTATACAAACACAACAGTCATGTAAGTTACTAAATTGTAAAAATTGAACAATATATAAGCATTTATATAAGTACTTAAAATAAAATATAATTTTCTTATGTAAATTTAAAAATTAATATATTAAATAAAATTATTATTAAATCTTATGCTTTAAAATATTTCTATTTGAATAAACATATATATATATATATATATATAGCTATTTTTTCTTAAAAAATATTTAAATTGAATCTTTAATAATAATATTAAATAAATAAATTTCAATATATGTTAATATAATCTTATTTAATTGCACAAATTTAAGAATATATAATTTCACATTAAAATTTAATGATTTTTTTATCAACTAAAAAGTATTTCAATTTATTTAAATAAATGTTTTATAATAAATTTATTTAAATAAAAATAGTATGATTATAATATTTCTAAGATTATTTATCAAATCATAGCTATTTTATTTAATGGTAATAATTTAAAAATAAAAAATAAATATTTATTTATTTATTATATTATTTTATTAAAAAAACTATGAGATTTAAATAATTATATTTTATAATTTTTTAGAATAAAATTATTATAATTAGTACATAAAACTAAACTATAGTAAATGTTGTCTATTACGATTTGTATGTCTCATTGAAATTCGTAATAGCACAAAGATGATTATATAAAAATATATATATATATATATATATATATATATATTATATAAATAATTTAAATACATTATTTTATATACCAAAATATTAACTGAATCCATTTAAATCTTAAATTAATCCAATGTTAGATTTTGTCAATGTTTTGAGATAACATATTTTGATTATTTGAAGTTTGTTTTAATTATAATAAAGTTCATAAGATTCTTTTATAACAAAATGAAAGTTATCTATGAATAAGAAACAATGACCAATAACGTTGACATGATCATTGACCCAACTAGAGATTGCATGAACAATTATTGGCTATTGCCTTCTTCTTGCATCCTCATCTTTTTTTTTTCACTTTTTTCTTCCTATGCATTGTTTTCTTGTCAAGCTTAGGATTTAGTCTAATGTCCATATTTTTTACATTAACATGTTTTGATTTGGCTAAACCTCCACAAAGTTGTAGATTTCTTATATATTGTATAGTTTAAGTAAAAAATAATTAATTTTATTGATTTTCTTATATATATATACATAAGAAGATTTTCTTATATATATAATTCTAACACCTTATCTAAAGACATTGTGATTTAGATAGGAAAGAATTCTTTGTATGGTAGTTGATAAGAATTTTTCAACATTGTAATATTTGTCATTATTTGAAGATTTAAGAAGTTAAAGAAAAACTTAAGCTAAAAAGTTGAAACAAGATCAGTCTATCTTAGGAGTCTAAGACTCTTCTAACCCATAGCAACATAAAAACTTATCACAGAATAAAAAAAATGGACCAAAACAAAACTAAATTGAACTAATCAGAATAAGACACAAAAGTCAAAATTGTACAAATGGAAATAGAAGAAAACAAAACTAAACAGAAAGATGCAAAATCAAACTTTATTAAGAGTGAGAAGGTCCAAAGTGATATATGATTAGATGTCTAAAAGGCCCTAGTTAGTCCTATTTATACTTTGTTCTATTACCTTGGACTATCTAGATGGTTTCTAGATGATGGATCTTACTTAAATAACTGCCTTAAACTCTTTCTAGAAGATTGTATAATAGGCTTTACGTAGATAACCACACTAAGTATTTTCTAGAAGGTTCCATGGTCAACCCCACCTAAATAACGGCCCTAAGCCTTTTCTAGAAGGTTCCATGGTTAGCCCTACCTAAATAACCGCCCTAAACCTTTTCTAGAAGGTTCTATGGTCAGCCCCACCTAAATAACCCCCCTAAGCCTTTTCTAGAAGGTTCCATGGTCAACCCCACCTAGACAACCACTCTAAGCTCTTTCTAGAATATTCCATGGTAGATCTTACATAATCTACTAATTTAGCCCCAATTCTAAAAACTTCCATAACTTCTCAAACATGGTTCAAATTGTTTATTTCTATGTATCAATAATACAAATATCTTATCTATATCATGTTACAAAAGTAATAGATGGCAACATGAAGAAAAAATTGAGTTTATTTGATATACTAGACAAAGTTACAAATTAAAGTAAGAAGAAAAAAATAAATCTAATGAAGGATCAATTATAATATTAGTGGAAAAAATAAAATATTCACTTCATATATATCATTAATAAAAAATAATTAGTTAGAATTTAAAATAACTATATATACATCACTATATATAAAATTTTATTTTAAATTTGTATTATTAAAAAATTATAAAAATATCTTAGACATATTACAAATTATATTTTATTATTCAATATTTACTAAATATTAAATAAAAAATCATACTAAATGATGTAAATTACTATTACTTTTTAAAAAAAAAATTATGAAATAGATATCTATTATTATAACATATTTTTTTTAAAGTATAGCATTAATTTTTTTATTTATAATATTTTAAAATTTTATTTATAATTCAATGATTAAATTATTTATTGGTTTAGTATTTTATTTATTTTATGATAAGAATATTTTCTAAATAAATAATTGAAATATGTCTAAAAAAATTTATGCTTTTATAAATCATCAATATATTCTGTAAATATTTTATATATATTATATTCTATTTAAAGTTTTATAAGTTCTACATAACAAAGACACTTCATAATTAAGTCTTTTTACACAATAACTTTGTTGGACCTACACATGCCAAAAATTATATTTAATAGCACAATTAACACTAGAAGGTATTTCTTTTTAGTCTTTACTTATATTACAAATTAAAATTTTATCTATCTTTATCATATTTAATTATAAAGATTATATAAACAAACTTAATTACAATGTTATAAAATAATAATTTTAATTGATTAATTAATTAATTAATATTATTATTACTACTACATAATAAAATCATGTTTATTTTTAAAGAAGTTATTTTGAATTTTTTAGCAAATAAAATTATAATTGTATGTAAATTATCTTCTTATTTGATAAATATTAGATTTTTTGTTACAAGATATTTTATAAAAGTATATGTGGTATTTATACTATTTTTTAAAAATTAATTAAATTAAAAAAATTAATTGTAATGATACAAAATTAACTTTAAGGAAAAATATTTCTCTATATTTTCAATAGTTAATCAAAATAATATCCTAAAAATACTAGGTTAGTCAAGTTTGATGATTTTACATTTGACATTATTTCTTAAAAGAATTAATTCTTATTCACTATGTGTGATCTTTTTATATTTTTTAAAATTTTAAAGTATCTATTAAAATACATTGAAATAAAATTTATAAGCGCTACTTATCTTATGCAGATAATTAATAAAAATTTTAAATAACATTTGAATCGGTTTGTATTTATGTATCCAGACCATAATTTTGCATATTTAGATAAAAAAGAAGATTAAGGCACTATGTGTGGAATATGGAAGATACCATTCAAATAAAAATTATTAAATTATAAATATATATATATATATATATATATATATAAGCATTTATTGCATATGCAAGTGTTAGATCAATTAAAGACCTAAACCATCACATTGTCAAAATGATATATATTTTAATTTAAAATATAGATTCTTCAAATAGTGTTCAATGAAAATTTCAATATCTAAAACTTTCAACGACCTTTTAAAAACTTTGTAAGATTTTTATTTTATTATTATCATTATTAATATTTATTTTTATGTTAATTTCTCAAATCTTTAAGAATCTTTTAATTTATTTTATGAACATACTTAAATTTGAATATACTTCTAAATCTTTTTATATAAAAATTCTTTACATTATCTTATGATTTTCATGGTTGTGCAAAAAATCTTCTATAATGCTTAATTGCCACAAAATTAATCACATAGAAATACAAAAATCTATCTCAATCTTGTCCTCTTAGGTATTAGAGCAATTATAAAATTATAATACTATTAATTTCAATTCTAATATAATTTAAAATTAGAAATATATATATATATATATATATATATATACAATAAATAGTATATAACTATGTTTTATGGTTTTTCATGAATATATATATATATATATATATCTATTTTTTATGATTTGAGAGATTTAATATTTTTTCAACTAATGTGAATTTGTTATGAAAGAGTTCTTTATTAAATATATAAAAATGAAATCTTAATATCTTAATATATAATCTGATATATAAGCAAAGTAAAAATATCAAGTATGTAAAAAAAGTGAATTAATATGATGTAGTTTCAGAATCAAAAAATTAAGATAATATTTCAAAATAAATTGAGATATTTATTTTGAATAAAAAAATTGAATAATTTAAACTTATGTTTTGATATTCCAATTCAATCTAATGTTGCAATAGAATTTTTATTTCAATATTTTACTAACTTTATATACTACACTTGGAGTATATATATTTAAATATTTTATTTTTTTATTACTTTTAAATTATAATAATTTTATATAATTACATAATCAAATAATATTACTATGTAATTATATATATGTATCAGATGTTAATATATAATTTTATTTTATGTGTTTGTAAATCTCAAAAAAATTATTTTTTATGGTAATTAAAATTATAAAAGTATATATGGTTTCTTAAATTACTGATATAATTAAATAATAGGTAAAATAATTGGTTTGTATTGAAGGATAAAATTATTTTATCCTCCAATAGTCTAAATCTTTACACGCCTAATAGTTCTTAATTTTTATTAATGAATTATATTTTATTATATCTATATATATATATATATATATATAATGTTATTTAGTTTAGTAATTAAATACCTTAAATAAATTACACTTTTTTCTACTTCAAAGGATATTAATCAATAGAAGAAACACTATGTATATATAATTAAAGCCACCAAAAGTTTCAAAACAATTGTTATAACATCTTCTTGTTTTATAATAAGAAAAAAATATTTATGGCTTTTCAAATAAATTAAAAAATTACATTACTATTCTTGTTAAATATATAAATAGAAATATTTTTTAATAATTACAAATATCATCATAATATTATTCAGAAAAAGAATAAGTAATTCTGAATTAAATGAAGTAATATTAGGTTATTTATAATAAAATAGTTATGAAGTAGAAAGAAAAATAGAAATAAAGATAAAAACGCTCCATTTATTCACAACAAAAAAAATTCAACGCGACAACACTTGAATTAATTATATCATATATAAAATCATGGATATGTAAATACTTCTAAGTAAACTATAAAGGAAATGATGGTTATGCAAACTCCTTAGAATATGAAGTAAGTCAGAAACAGCAGTTGATATTTTCGTATGCTGTACATACTTGTTCAAATCTTCGAGAGCGAAGGAATAAAGGAGTTTCGTCTTGCAGGCTTCGAGAGTTCACGTCCTACTTCGTTTGTAGTTTTGTTTGTGTAACGGAGTGGAAACAATTGTGACGAGAGAGAATGGAACAGGGAGAGGAAGAAGGGAAAGACGAAGAACGAGGAGCCATGGAAAAAGGAAAGAAGCCTCAGGGACGCAAGGAAACGGAGAATTCTCATGCCGAGAGAGAGACAGCGAGAGAGAGAGAGGGTGTGAGATACGCACACTCACTCTTACACACACAATGATAGGCACTGTAGTAGCAGTAATGGAAGTAGAGCGGAGGGAGGAGAAAGAAGCGGCGTGAGAAAGGAAAGGAAAGGAAAAGGAAACCGGGAAGTAGAAGGGCAAGAGCAAGGGGGAGGGGGAAGGCGAAGAGGAAGGAAAGGAGTGGAGGACGGCTGTTGGATGAGGATGAGGGGCGGGAGGAAGGGGGAGATCCAGGGGGAGGAGGGATGGATGAATGAGGGAGGGATGATGGAAGGATGAAGATGATGTATAGAAGGAGGATGAGGAGAATGTGGATGAAGGATGAGGGATGGGGATGGATGATAATGGAGGAGTGGTGGGCATGGGGGGCGGAAGCAAGAAGGGGGCTGCCAGAACAACAACAATAACAACAACAACAATAGAACAGAACAATAACACCAACAACAACAGCAACAGTAGAACAGTTCGGCGAGGGTGAGGGTGGGGCGCGCAGCCTCGGGTGCCTGCCTGCTGCCTGCGAGGTGCCGTTCCCGTGGTGGCAAGTTAATCGAGCCAGCCTAGCCTGCCCACTCCGTGTTGCTGCTCTGTGCATTCATGACCATCAGCCGCAGATTTTTCTTTTTCTTTTGATTGATTTTAGGGATTCTTTTTCCCATCAAGTGGACTCGGTGACAAGGCGGATCGTTTCGTTGCATAATTCCCAATTCCTCTTGTCCTTGGTTTTCTTGGAGCGATGGAAAGCATCGATTGTCATCGAGGCACTATCTTTGGGAGGTGGTAATGCGATGTCGCCCATTCTTTTTCCCTCTCGTGGAATTGGACGATCATGACGAGTCTTCTTTAGTTGCGAGCCCCTTTTTAGTTTTTAATTTCGTCTAGTTTTTTTTTTTTTTTTTTTTTTTTTTTGTAGTTTCGCTTATATGTAAGTGTCAGCCGAGGTGTAGCTGAGTTAAAATTGTGGCTCTGAAGGTGACGAGGTGAGTCTGACGGAGGTGGTGCTGGTGCTGTTGTGCTGTGCTGTAGTTGATAGGTCGGCCAAGCTTGGACCAGGATAGTTTGTTTTCTGTTGTGAAGAGTGGAGCGATGATCATAAGCAAGCTGTCAGGCTTCAGGAGCGGTGTGAGGCGGAGTTGCTTTAGTGGAGACCATCCCCCTCGGTCGTCGACGGTTGTCCTTCGCAACTCAGTAGGCCTCATTCCTTTCTCTTCCTCTTCCTCTCCCATCTCATTTTCATGAGCGGTGCAGAGCGCTCGACTCTTTAGGGTTGTAAGTTGAGAGGGGAAAGAATAATTAAAACACGACTGTCGAGAGAGGATCCGAGGACGCGCTCGTGAGAGAGCGAAGCTGCAGCTAAGGCATCCTGCTTTTTGAGCCTCGTCCAGTCCGTTCATCCATTCTTTCTTGTCCTGGACCTCATCGCCGTGTAGAGTTTGTCTACTTTTGTCATGTCCTTCTCTACATTCTTCTTCACTTCTCATCCAGTGAAGTTTGTAAGTGTATCTAAACTGCAGTTACCTGTGGTCTGCCGCTGAGCGCGAACATTGCCCTTCTCACTATCTTCGGAAGCGTTTTCCTTACCTTCACTCTATCAACTTCCTCGTTGTTTCAGCACCTCACTTTGCTGTAGTCACCTGGTCTAATTCCTCTCAAAGTTGCCTGCTCGCTTCACTTCCAACCCGCACATCGCTAACTTAGAGCGCATGGCTGGAGTCCGACTTTGGAAATTCATGTGATCTTGTTTTGAGAGTTTACAGCTTCTGCGCGTCTTGTCCAACGCTTTCTCCCACGGATGGCTGCGCTGCAGTTCAGATATTTGCATTATTGATGCAGTAATGAATTTCTGGCACTGCATACGCACCCCGCCGTTCCTTTCGCTTAGATATTGTTTACCATGGAGTGACAAGTCTGTTTGGTAGGGAAAGGTAGCCACCTTAACTCCATCCTACTTGTTTATGAGCGGTAGTTGTAAGTAGGTTGGAATACTGTGTATGTGCGGGTTGTGGCCGGGGCCACGAGGTGGTATGGTCCAGCTGGATGGGTCGCTGAAGGCGTGAATCTCTGCCAAGGGAGTCTACTTTTGATTTAAATCTGGTGTGGAAAGATGTTTTGCTGCTGCCTCTGAAGGAATCCATAAGTATCAAGTCGTTGGTTCGTTCCGTCTCGCATGAAATCCCAATTCTGTGTTACAGTGGGATCGGCGGGCCTCTGCTCAAGTCGTATATGTATGGTGAGTTCATCCCGGTGCGAATTCTGTGCCCGGGTGCTCCGGTTGAGAGTCGTTGACAGTCTGAAATGTAGAAGAGCTTTGGAGCTTGGTCGTTCCAGTGATCTTGTATCTCTAGAACTGTTTGAAACTCAGAAGTTACAAGAGATTGATTGAGTTCCCTTCGAGACTGGTTTTGATGTACATTACCAGTAGATTACGAATCGATTTTTTGAAAATTACCGGACAAGTGATCTGATGTGCTTAACAGTTAAATAATCCTCTTGCACAGAACTGAAAGTCTTCGTATGAAGTGAGAGTTAGAGGGATATCAAGGTTGATAGAAGTGTGTGGGGAGATATTATTGACAGAGGGAGGGCGTATGCCGTACTCTCTGACAACAAAGGCTTCTCAGAAATCGAAACAACTATGGGAAGGAGACGAAAGTTCCGGCCCTAGCAGTACTCCTCAACGTCGATTTTCCCTCTCTTCTCTTGGGGAGCTGAACTACAGACCCTCGAATTTAACTCGGACTACTTCTCTTACTGAGGAAGAGGTCAAGCATGATCTCTCCACCCCGAAAGTGACCCCTACCCCGTCTGTCACATCTGCGCGGGTGGAGCGTTTGGTCAGGGAGCGGCAGCTGAGGAGGAGCGGAAGCTGTTACACGCTTGGTGATGAGGTTGACGCGAAAAGTGAGGTCCTGGGGGGGAATGGGGGAATGGTTGGCGGTAGCGGGGATAGAATGGGGGAATGGTGGGCGGCCACTGAACCCCAGAGCAGCCACAGCAAAGCAGGTGCACACACGGATAACTATGAAAGTTCTAGGAACCTGAATGATAAGATCCACCGAAGTGCACAAAGATTACTGGTGGTCGCCAATCGCCTTCCTGTATCTGCAACTCGACTGGACGGGGACAAGTGGGATTTGCAGTTGAGTGCTGGGGGGCTTGTGAGTGCACTCTTGGGTATGGCCCCCGCAGCCTAGAACTGTTCGTAAAGCGACTTTGCCTTGTCACATTATGGCATCCATTTGGACTTCGCATTAAATGCATTGTTTGAGCGGTGATTAGCCATGTGTTTAGCGACTTCAAGCAGTCAAATATCCGCTCTACAGTATTCCCAGTCTACATTTTTCAGATCTTTCACCATGTTGCACTGCAGTTGAGATTAAGTCGAAATGAATTTTGGACTAAGAACATTGTACGCAGACGGTTTGACTAAGTAGAATCTGATCAGCAAAGGGGGCAATGTCGTGCAGGTGTGAAGCAAATTTTCGAAACAAGGTGGATTGGATGGGCAGGTGTTAGTGTACACGATGAAAGAGGGCGTGCTTCATTAACAGAGGCATTAGCTTTGAAGGTTGGTTTTGTGCATCTGTAGACATAAGTGTTCGAAGTGAACTTTCTGTGCAATATGAGCCTTGTGTCGGGAATAGCTTTAAATGCAGATGGGATTTTGTCACTTTTAGTCGAGAAAGTTACTGCTCGCCGATGAGAAGACTTGGTGAAGCTGTAACGTCCCAGATTTCATTTTCTCTCAGTTGAAGCGTATTCGACTTCACTCTTCCATATTGTAGGCTGCTGTATTTGAGTATTTTTGAAGAGAGCAGCAGTGCATGTTCACGACTGCCATCATAGATTCTAAACTTATCCGTAGTATTTCACGGCATTCTTGTCTAAATTAGAAGCGGCTGTATGACATGTGCTTGCCCACGTGTTACGAATTACCTTCTTCACGGGCCTTAGCTGATCGCATGGCGCAATTCTTATTTGTCCAAATGTTTGTGGATTTCAGGGTTGCGTTCCTGTATTTCTAGATGATGATACAGTTGACCAATATTACAATGGTTACTGCAACAATGTGCTTTGGCCCCTCTTTCACTACATTGGACTACCTCAGGCAGATCGACTCGCTGCTACTAGGAGCTTGGATTCTCAGTATGCAGCCTACCAGCATGCTAATAAGTTGTTTGCGCAGGTGGTTTTCTCGCAATATCAAGTGAGTTATACTTTCTCTTCTGCCTGAACTTGTTAGCATGGCAGGCAATTGTCATTTATTGCTTACGTGTAGACAAGCTAGCGACACTATAGCTGTTCTAGTTGAGTTGAATGAGTTCTCCCTCAGTTCGACTTTCTTCAGTTTGTCCAGTTTCAACTACTTGTTATCGAGGATTTTATCGATGTGATGCACCTTTTCATGGACACGATTCGTTGGTTAACATGAATCACAGGTAGCGGAGTCTTTGTGTACTGCTAGTGTTATTCGGGTCACGATATGTACAGGAGTGAGTAAAATCTAGTACGCTTTGGGGATTCTGAGATTAGCGATCAGTGATCAACAGTTGGCATGGAGGCACTTTTCAGAATTATAAGTGCATAGCTAATCTCAGATGGTTTTATTCATCCTCTGTTCAAGGCTGCGGGGCAGCAGCAGTAAATCTACCTCCACAATGAATGAAAGCAATTTGAAGGATTTAAAGGTACTCATGCTGATAAGGTTCTTTCGGTTTGATGTCAGGAAGGGGATGTGGTCTGGTGTCACGATTACCATCTTATGTGCCTCCCGCAAGAATTAAAGACGTTAAATCCTCGCATGAAAGTGGGTTGGTTCTTGCACACACCATTCCCTTCCTCTGAAATATATCGGACTTTGCCACTACGTTCAGAATTGCTAAAGGCGGTGCTTACAGCTGATCTGATTGGGTAGGTGTTCTCTACGAATCGACCTCTACATTTAGAAGGTTCAGTTGAAGCCGAAATTTTCTCTGTTTAATGTAGTTCAGTAAAGTATCCTGTATTATTTTCTTAGCGAGTACTTCTGATCGTAATTATCGGCTTTGCTACCCTAATCCCATGATTTTCTGTGTTTTTCTAGCATGAACCCATTCTTCAATTTCTCACCCGTCTTCCCATCTTGGCTGTCAGAAAGTGTTACTTTTGATGTTTAATTTTGACTAAAATACTGTATGATGCAGCTTTCATACATATGATTACGCAAGACATTTTGTGAGCGCTTGTACACGCATTTTGGGTCTAGAGGGTACGCCAGAAGGTGTCGAGGATCAAGGAAAACTTACACGTGTTGCAGCGGTACGTTCTTCTTATCCACGATTTCTTTGCAAGGGATGGGTGATACGTGAGGTGTTTGTGGGTTTTGGATGAGATTGAGTGTTAGACTGAAGGCTGAATCTTGTTTTGCGCATTACATATTCTGTCCTGCCATATGCTAGCGATCTGCTGCAATCACCGTGAAGGTGATATTGTTGGTGAAGTTGTGTTGGAGCGCCTTTTCAATGCAGAGTGAGTGATGCATTTCTTTTTCTTTGCAGTTTCCTATAGGTATCGACCCTGAAAGATTTATCCAAGCTCTTGAAACAGAACAAGTGAAGTTGCACGTCAAGGAACTGCTGCGATTCTTTGCAGGCAGAAAGGTGATATACATGTTAAATGTGATGAGCAAGTTTCTATCTATCATCATACATCAGGGTTTCAATGAACCCTTCAAAGTTTTGGATATCTAGATACATTGCGGTTTGTTGAGAATATGCTTTCCTATTTGAGAGCTTTGTCTATCCCCACAAAAAAAAAAAATCCTTGTTCAAAGTTAGAGGAGCATTCGATATTTTTTTTTATAGAAAAGTACTGCGGTGTGACATTCCACTTGTCTCTTTTGGGCAGTTGTGTTCGATGCATCGTACATTGTGAACACCGTGATGACTAAATTTAGAAGTAGAAAGTGTTCAAAGCTGCTACCGTGCAGCTTTTAGTTGATAAGGAGTATGTCTCTGCTTCATGGTACTCATGTCTGCGTTATTTTCAAACAGGTTATGTTGGGTGTTGATCGGCTCGATATGATTAAAGGAATTCCCCAAAAGCTACTCGCATTTGAGATGTTTCTGGAAAAGAATCCTGAATGGCGCGAGAAAGTGATGCTTGTTCAAATTGCTGTGCCAACTCGAACTGATGTACACGAATGTAAGATTTTTAGTGTTTGCTACTGAATTATGCCGTCTTGAACTTCAAAATTTTAATTTTTTTGCTGTAACATGGAATTGGTCGAATTACAGCTTCTCAGATCCAATGAGTGGTTCTACTTTATAGAAATAATTTTTCTGTGCAGATCAACGTTTGACCAGTCAGGTCCATGAAATAGTTGGTCGCATCAATGGTCGCTATGGAACAGTAACTTTTGTGCCCATCCATCATTTGGTTAGTATATGATCCTGTTCCTTTTATTCCTCATTGCTTTACCTCCAATTATTATCATTTTTTTTCTTTGTTGAATTGATGATTGATGTTGTCTAGCTTCGATCAGATTTACGAGTGGGTTATCTATATTATTAATGCGGTAGAGACGTGTTGTGTTCATGCTCTGTATTTGTTTGAAATAAATACCGTGAATGCGTGCATTTCTTGGATTTCGGATGATGATTTTTCTTTTGAGTTTTTGTGACTTTCAAAGTAGAACAGCTAAGAGAGTGTGTTAAATGAGCATGGGGTGTTTGAACGATTTTTTTTACGATCCTCAGTGCCGTCACAAGATTTGTATTCTTAAAGCTTATTTTGGAAACATGCTACGCGTCTTAAGCCTACGTGTACTGTATTTGCAGGATCGCTCCTTGGCATTTCATGAGTTGTGTGCTTTGTATGCCAGTACAGGTATTCCTCTTGGTTACTTATCAAATATCATTCACTTGTTTGCCTACTTAAGGGTTTTGTCTATGTTAATATCCCCATTCTGGTATGAAGAAACTAGCAGGAGCTAGTTTCTTGAGAGGTTATGTTCTGAAAGTTATCTGATTTTCTATTATTTATTGTTTTCCATCTATTATTTTTTTTCTCTGAAATTCACTCCTGCATAGATGTGGCGTTGGTCACTTCGTTGCGAGATGGGATGAACCTTGTAAGCTATGAGTATGTTGCCTGCCAGAACTTCAAGAACACTGAAGGTGTATTGGTATTAAGTGAGGTCAGTCTGCCGCCTTATTTTCTGGATTTCTAGGATCAGCAAGAGAGAAAGAATTACCGACAATTTTCTCAAGTTAACATTTCACAAAGTATTACCATAAGACTTTCATATCGTTTGGTTTGTTCTCTGAAGGAGTAAGAAGCATAAAAGACATGGGTAGTCAGGCTCTGGTCTTTATGTCATGTTATATTTTTTTAACGTGATTTCTGAAGTTAATGGGATGTGCAGTTTGCAGGAGCTGCACAGTCTTTAGGAGCTGGGGCCATACTTGTAAATCCTTGGAACATAAGGGAAATGTACATTGCTATTGAAGAGGCTCTGAAAATGAGTGATGAAGAAAGGAAAGAGCGTCACCGTCATAACTTCACCCATGTTACTACCCACACGGCTCAGGCTTGGGCTCATAATTTTGTCAGGTGATATTGAGTACCCAGAGGGTCCAATGCTGGACTCTGCACATACTCCAGTGTTCTTAGTGCTCATATATGTATCTTGTGTCCAGAATGTAGATGTGTTGCAATCGTTGTAGTTATGTGCTGCCGGTTGCAGGCGTATACTGTTGTTAACTCATGTTGAATTGAAATCAAAATGACTTCTTTGTAGAAAGCAGCCTGAAGAAAAATTTAAGAAGCAATCCTTCATTGAACAGGGAGAACTTGCAAAAAGTTGTGGCAATGATATCACGAAAATGTCCGTAGGTTATTTTTTTTGTGATACAGGAAGTCTATCTCGTCAGCCAATGCAAACGTTCTAATCACAATTATTTTTGATGAATGTTAGTGAGCTATATGATACCATCGTGGAGGCTGAGCTTCGAACGTTGAACGAACCTCCGAATCTACCAGTAGATTCTGCCAAAGAAAGCTTTCTGAACTCGAAGAATCGGTTGCTTGTTTTTGTGAGTTTTCTAGAATTTCTGATTTTATTTGTCCTTTTCTTTGCTGTGACAATGAACTGTTATTTTTCATTGTGAAGCTCGATGCAGATACGCTTTCTGGGTCGCTCTTGGCTTAATTTTTATTTGTCTTTTGATGTTATTTTTGTAGTTGTTCTTCTCGTGAAGAATAGCGAGTGAAGATGGTAGAAAAGGTTCAGCCTATTAGTGTCTAGTATTAGTGCCTTCAAAGACCTTTCTTGGATCATTACGTGGAAGTAGGGTCCAGAAAGGAGCTATCTGGAGCTGTCGATTTCTTTTGGGATATCTCAGAGGTTTTTGATGATTGTGAGCCAAATCCCAAAGTCTAGTCAATACGAGTTGTGTGAATGTGTTGTAATCAGGGTTTCAATTCGACCATCACTGCAACAGTGGAAGCTCCACGACGGGACCAGATTAAAGAGTCTAAACTGGGTTTACATCCAGGCATTAAGGAGTGTCTTGGGACTCTTTGCTCTGATCCGAACACTGACGTTGTGATTCTTAGTGGCAGCAAGCGGGATACTCTGGAAGAGGTTATTTACTTGCCTTGATTCATTTCTTAGTTTGCATTACAAGCAGCGTGCGCCTGTGATTTGGTCTGGTTGAAGCATGCGTATGCAGCGTGACCCAAAGGTTTGGCTGATTTTTTTTTTTTTTTTTTTTTTTTTTTTCAACTCTGACCTACCTTCCATCCTCCCGCGGGTAGTTAATTAGGATCTTCTTTCGTCCATGTTTTGTAGGTTTTTGGAGGGTTTAATATTTGGCTTGCAGCTGAAAATGGTATGTATTTGCGCGATCTTATTGGTAAATGGATGCCCACAATGGAGCATTTGAACATGGACTGGAAAGATAGTGTGCAAGTAAGAATTGTGCGCTACATGGATGCTTGGCTTAGCAACTACTTGATTGCATTTACTTTTTATGTTACCATTGACTTGTATTATGTGTTGCGATCCGTTGCTGCCCAGCATGAAGTGTTTATGTCCCGGTATTCTTTTCGGGAATGGAGTTTTAATGTAGCATTGAAATATCCTATCTTGATTCTCTCTGTATTTACTTCGTTGAGGTTCTGTTATTTCAGCTCGTATTCGATTACTTCTGCGCAAGAACGCCACGATCTTTTGTAGAGAAGCGAGAGACATCTTTGGTTTGGAATTATAAATATGCTGGTATGTTTTTCATTTCGAAAGTTAATTCTGTCACTGAATTTACTGCAAATCAATACTGAAGCAGGGGGTAACTTATCACACAGGAGGGAAGTACTTGAATAGGAAGACTTTCGGGAACCAACTGGTGTTAATTAAAAGTTGACTGCAGATTTGGAGTTTGGAAGGGTCCAAGCACGAAACATGCTTCAACATCTATGGACAGGGCCCATCTCCAATGCGGCTGTGGATGTCGTTCAAGGTCAAAAGTCAGTGGAGGTCCGTCCTATTGGTGTTTCAAAGGTAATTTTTCCCGCGCGTGCGCCCCTCTTCCATAGATTAGGAGTTGATTTGGCATAATAGAATTCCCGTCAAACACGTGTTTAAATAATGTGTAAAAATTTCTGGCGCTTTGGTTATATCTACTTGGTTTTGCTCATCTTTGACTGAAATTACAGCTCTGGAATATATTCTACAAAACTCAATAGTCCTGTTTTAAATATTATCCTTCTTACCTGAAGTTCCAACCAATAATAATGGGTATTCTGTCCGTGGTTGTGAAGTGCCGTTGAAATGCACATCTGTGCAGTAGATAGTCTTATGGCAATTCAATGCTCATTTTCGTAGTTTTTATCTGACGTCTTGGAGAGTCAGCTGCTCAAACCTTTTTTTGTCGTCAAGCCCTGGTGACTCTGAGCATTTTTGGTGAAGCATAAGTGGCTTAACATTCTTGGATCAGGGGTTTTTGAGTTCTGCCTATCATGGAATTCCACCTTGGCACCAAATGCACAATTATCTTTGGGCATTTGTTTTTACAGGGTGCAGCAATCGATCGAATTGTATTTGAAATTATACGCAGCAAGCATCCCAGCAGTTCACAGACACCAAATATTCAGTTCGACTTTGTCATGTGCCTGGGCCATTTTTTGAGCAAGGTTTTGATATTAAACGACTACTTTATTGTTTTCACAATTATGTAATGTTGGTGCGAGTACTATTTGTTCACAGCTTGTCTATTCTGTTTCACTTTCAAGCGTTTTGACTAATCGGATGATGTGCAGGATGAGGATGTGTATGCTTATTTCGATCCGGATAACGCATTTGATAGAGATAATCGGTGCAGTAATGGAAAGCTGGAAAGGAACCTTGATCGACGGTTGTCTGCAAAGTCATGTGATCGTGCATCGGTAAAGAATAATAAATCGAGCGTGGTTCGAACGAAGACTTACCCACTCTTTTCACCAGATCGTAATGGAGCTCATTCGAGCGCTTCGCATTCAAGATCTAACAGCTTCAAAGAAGGCAGTATCTATCAATACTCTGATAGAGACATCATGGGAGACCTGGTGAACGTGTCGCCAGAAACTTACATCTCGTGTGCAGTGGGAAAAAAACATTCATCCGCCCGATATTATTTGGACACAGTAAATGAGGTCGTCTCGTTTGTGAAGTCACTTGCCGATGCGTGTCCTTGTGAAATGGAGTCTCAAGATCAATCGCTGCCATCGGTCAGTTGAGGGTCTGGTCCTCATGGTGTCCCCATGTTCTGCTGATTCGTTGCCATACCGTGGTGCTAGGAATAGTATTAAATACAGTGTAACCATTTTTTAAAATATGATGCTGGATCTGTTACCAGTAGCCCTACAAATTTCTTTAAATTTAAAGATCTAATCTACTTTGTAGCTATCATGTTTCCTCACATGGTTTTAAATCAGCTTCAAGTCTGGTTGTTCTTTGCATAGAAGTATTTGCCGTGCCAAATGGAGTCGTGTTTGGAGGTTGTAATTCAGGTGGTAAATGCTGCAGTGTCCAACCCAGTGCCCAAACCATCTTAGGTAAGGTTGGCATCAATGTCTCATCTTTCATCCTTCTTTCCTGATCGTGTGTGTGGTAGTACGTTATCTTGCTTAACTACAAGGATGTTTTGCCACCAGCTGGTGTTGGCAATGGGGGCCACTTTGCAAAATCTACGTATTGGTATTTACAAAAGAGTTGCCGTTTCACTAGTGCACCCTGCTCGCATGCTTCATCTGGTCATGATGTACTTTGAAGTGGACCCACTTTGCAGTACCCTTTCCTTAAATGCTTTATCCTCTGCCGTTCTCTCTTGGTGTATATTTTTCTCGAAGTACCACTATATACGTTAGCCTCCTCAGAAGAGTAATTTAGCCTGAACTCCAAGAAAAATCGATCCCTTTCGTACCCTTTGTGTCGAAATGTTGTAATTAATTCGGCTTGCTGGCGACGCCCTTGAGAGCCTTTTGTCTGAATTTGGTTTTTAACAGTCGTCAATTTACATACCTCAATCTCGACAGTGATAGGCAAAGCTTTAACCGAAAATAGAATGTGTTCCTACCACATCCTAAGACATTTGCCAGTACCATTTACCATACGATTGTGAACGTCAGTTTTAATTGACTTCCTGAAATTAGTTTTCTCGACTATATTCAACTCAGTACATCGTGTTAATCGTTTGAGCAATTAGGCAAATTCGTTTTGTACCAACAATCTAGCCAATACACACATTTGCTTCTAATTAACGCCATGAAATGCAAACTCCATCTGATGATAAACGTCTGTACTTCCCTCGCTTCTATTAAATTCAGTCAATTCCACCACAATCACTTCAGAATCCACGAAATCCAAACAGATGCATTCTCTACAGTCCTTGGCAATGAAAAGCTTCGGTAGCACCGTGGGCTGTTTCTTCACACCACTAACATCATCAGGGATCCATCGCAGACGTGCCATATCGGTGGAAAGTGCACACAGTGGCTTGGTAACTTGCTCAGCACCAGTCACACACTCTCTCGCACTCCCACTCATCATCTCTCTCACTTGTTTTTCGCAGGGGATTCTGATGTCCACAGATTCTTAAGAGGAAACTCAGGCTAAATAAAGTCTTCACTGATAAGCACGAAGTCGGGGAAGAATCGACAAGTTGGAGAGAAATCAGACAAAGATTCACCCCACCGTGGGACCCGAGCTCTGACCAACCTAAATATGGGTCTTGCCGTTGAGTGGTGGAGACAGAAGTGGGGCGATAGGCAGGTGAGGAGGGCATGCAAGCAAGGAGGAGGTGATGGTGGGGACTGCAGCATTGATCAGATGCCATCGCGGATTTCGCATGATTCTCGCTCAACCTACAATTGCCTTTGCCAGGTTTTCCCCCTCCCCTACCCCTTTAACTGCCAAGTGACTGCTTTTGCTTGCATTTCGGCGCCGTGTTCAAGGCCTCACCGCTTTTGTGCCCAATCCACAACCGCTGGCTATGAACAAATTACGTGGGGTTGGGGATTTAGGGTTGTCCTTTTTTCTTTTCAATTTTTTGTTTATTCTGCAACAAAGATGGGTGAATCTTCATGCTGTTGATTCAGATAGGTTACATGCTGACATTGTTTTGTCTGTGTTGCGAATTTGATGAGGTTGCTGGTCTGTGAGTAGCTGGGGTTTTAGAAGGAGGTAATTCCTGAAAAAAAAAAACAATAAAAAACAATAATAAAACAATCTTTGTGGCTGTTATGTTGCTGCAGTTGATGCTATTCCTGGTGCAAATGTTGTTAACTTTTGGAAAAGAGGATTTCTTTGGGGAGCAGACCTATCAACATCTGTATTTGATTCTTTTATAAATAATTTAGACTGTGTGCATTGTGCGAACCATCTCCTCTAGCTGCCATTTGTGATTTGGGGAACCATGTCGTTTTGTTGTATCTGAAGGGTTCGTTTGCGAACCTTAATCATCGAAGGCCATATAACTCAATTTGTTTAGGAATGTTGGTAGATCTTTTTCAATAAAGTTTGATGGACTTTATGTAGGTTGTTAGAGGTTTGACTTTTACAAAGTGTGTTGATGAGAGTAATTCACCAATTTTGAGTTCTTCTTATACTGGACTGGTATGAAAACATGTAGACAATAGTCTCTTTGGTTAGTAGAACATTTGGTTTGTGGAAATAAAGACTAGTATTGTTATTTATGATAGGAAAGATTTGCCTACTTTAAATATTAATAGCAAAGTGTTAGTTATTTATTATTCCATCAAAGTCATTGCATTGTAAATGTATTTAAAGTAGTTTTTGATTTTACAGACATTTTTAATTGAGTTTAAAGATTGAAATAATGGTATATGTCTACTTGTTGTACTAGTCTATTTGTAGATCTCAATATGAGAAATCATTATATATATATACATAAGATCTAGATATATCTTACATAAGTAAAAGACAATTATATTAGTTAGAATCTAAGGTATTTTTATAAATTTTTGTGTTAAAGAAATTAAATATTTGTATCTTGTTAAAAATAAAAGAATAAAATTTATTAGCTAAACTTTTGTATTCATGGAAGTTTACAAATTTTTTATTTAAATAATTCGTCTTTGTATGTTGCTTATTTTTGTATTCTAATAATTTAGAAATTTGAAACCAATGGTCATTATATAATAGCATAATCTCTAAATGCATTTAGATTGGATCTATTTGATAATACTTAGAAGACTTAAAATGATGATTATATAAGAAGAGAAGGAATATTTGAGAAAAAGTGGTAATAATTCAATACACACTCTATTTAGTTTCTATTATATTAAAAAGAACTATTTTAATATGTTATATTAGCAACTAATTAGAAGATTGAAATTTATAGAGATATTACCTTATTTAAGTATTTATTCAAGCTAAGAGCCTCAATTCTCTTTTATGCTAAGAAATTTATACATGAAATTTTAAACTTTGTATAGAATAAAAATATTTTTGATGAAAATTCTTACTTCTATTAAGTTTAATTTGAAAGAAAGCCATAGAGTTTGTTCTTTCATAACATTGATATTTATTAGATGTCTTATTTTATTGAAGATTTTATTAAATTTTATTCTTTGTTAAATGTAATTTGTGTACACTCTTTACTAACAAAGATCTTTGTTTGATCATACATTCAATATAAGTCTTTTATTTTCAATTAAATATTATTAAAAAATAATATAATATATTTTAGACAAAATATTCTTTATATATATATATATATATATAGAGAGAGAGAGAGAGAGAGAGAGAAATATACATGTATGTATAAATATATAGAAAAATATTCTTTATCCATTACATTGCTAAGGCCTTTATAGTATTTTAAAGATCTTAGATAAAAAAAAACTTATTGTTTATGTATATTTCATTATTTATGATTTTGATTGTAATTATTTAAAATTTAGTTATTTGTATAAATATAAGGACATATCATTAAATAAAAAAATAAATTTTAATACATTACTTTTTTCTATTTTATATCTTTATAATATGTAAAAGAATAATATAATATAAAAATTTAATAATATACATTTTGCAGTTTATCAAAAAAAACTTCTTATATAAGGGTGCAATCTTTAAGTATCCTTGTACATATAATGTCGCTATACAAAGTTTTCTTTGAAGTTTGTTGGATCTAAGGAACTACTATAGAAGTGTTTTACAACTTAAATAATTTTCTTGCAAGCCTTGTGGTCATTAAAGATCTTTTGCTCAACATCTTTGATTGCTTGTACATATTATAGTAAGATTAAAACCATCACAAGTCTTTTCAAAGATATTTCCTAGATTCAAATCCTAATTGAAGACATCTTAGATTCTTTATACTTAAAATAGTCACATTAATTTTTTAAAAAAAATGTTATGTCTTGTTTTATCTTCTTTCTCCATTTTTTAATCTATATATATTGGTTGCTTATTTGCAAAAGTTTAGATTCCATACTTTTTAATATTTTAAATTTTAAATTTTAAGTTAAAAAATTATAAATAAAGATATTATTTTTAGTCTTTTTATTTATTTTATTTTATTTTATTTTTAATAATTCACAATAATTACTTTTTTAAGTAAAATATATTATTTTATCAAAAATATTATATAAAACATAATTACAGTTTTAAAGTTTTAACGTAATAATATTTTAATTACATATAATATAAATATCAAACACAAAAATTTATATCTTCATTAAAAAGCTGTAAAAAAATATTTTGTACTTTTAAAGTTTTTTATTATGTAAAGTTTTACTCATGGTAAGTAATTAAATAATTTTAAATGCATAATAAAATAATTTTTTTAATCTTATATTTAAAATATATATTTTAAAATTAAAATAAAAAATTATCTAACTTTTGTATATAATTATTACTTATTAATTTTATTAAAAAATTACACGTATAGGTAAAAAAAATAATTTCAATAGGCTTGATTTGTTGATTGTATTACAAAATATTAGAATTTTATTTTTGGTAAGCAACTATAGAAATTTAATCAAGTTTTTAAAATAATAACTATATTATAAAAATTATACAAAAATTAAAAATAGATGGAAAAATTATTAGCTATTCTGATTTTTTATTTTATTTTACTTTTATGAACTTAAATGACTAAAAAAAAATTACTAGTAAAATTCTATGCCATATACATTATGTTTAAAAAATGATAATAAAAAATATGTATTAAATAAATAAATAATATTTATCTGTCTAAAAATAAATATTATATAATTTGTTAAATTTAAGGTATGCAATTGATTAGCATAAGTCCATTGTTGGAGCAAATGTTTAATTTAGGACTCAGAATTTATTTAATTTTATTTATTTTTAATTTATATATTAAACTTATAAATATTAAAATTAAAATTTTATCTAAATAATATTAAGTAAAAACTAATTTATAGATTTGAAAAATATATATTTATATTTTAATTCAATTTATTTTTAGATGTTTGATTATAGATAGATAATTTATATTTAAAATTTTAGAAGTAAGTAAATACTTTTTTTAGAAAAAAATTATTACTTAGATTTAGATATGGTATTATTATATTTAATTATTTTAATTAATTTTCTATTATTTGGCTGTTTTTAAATTTTAGCTAATAAATATTTTAAAGATTTTAATATTTGTAAATTTTAATATTTTAATCTATTTATTTGATTAATTAATTATATGTAATATTAATTTAGTAATATTATTTTTCAAGAATCTAGACAAAATTATGAAATAAAATTTCTTATACTTTAAAAAAGTAAGCTATCAAGGAAATGGAATTAGGTAGAATCCAAAAAAGAAATACAATCATGTATTAATGACTTAGAGAGAAAGTAAAAAATAATAATATTAATATATTATAGAAAAGAACTATTATAGCTATTATCAAGTACAAAGAAGCTAAAGAGTCTTAAACTACGATTAAAATACAAGAAAAGTATTGAAATGACTAAAGATGGCTTTATTCTTATCTTTATATCTATATTAGCTATCAATAAGATATTGTTGAAGCTTTATAAAAACCACAAGACTTATAGCTTAAGTCTTAAGTTGTAGGTGGCCTTCAATACAATACATTAAATGTAAAAAATATATAAAATAAGTTTCAATAGCCACATGGCATATCTATAAGAAATTGAAGATATAATTTTTATTTCATATATTTCTTTGAAGTTTTTTAAGGCAATTTTTTTCTATCTAACTTATTCTTCTTAATTTTTCTTATTTATATTTATTAAAATAATCCAATTATTTACTAAATTCATCCACTTTATTATAAGAAATAAAAAAAATTGAGAAGAGAGTTACAAATAAGGGAGAGAAATGATGGGGGAGGAGAAGGAGGGAGGAGGTTGGGATGACGAAGGTTAAAAACAAAAGAAGTATGAGTTGGAAATAGGAGGATTATAATAAGAGCCATAATTTTAATGATGGTTTTTAGAGATGGTCTATTTTTTAATAATGGTTATAATAGAATAGATAAATTTAATAAATTAAAAGGTTATTTTTATATTTTAAAAATTTAAATAATACTTGCATGCATTACATTACTATTTTCTTTTAAAAAAAGTTTCATAAAGAGAAAATAATTTATTTTATTTGATATCAAAATTTAATATTTTTTAAATGATATTAATAATGAAATTATATATATATATATATATATTATCAAAAAAGTGATTTATTGGTTTCTTTAATAATCAATAATATTGTATATCAAGATAAGATGTCCATCTCATTATTTAATTATTATTAAGGCCTTTATAATCACTTTTAAACTACACAATATACATTCTTTTAGATATAGTAGCAACCTCTAATAGTATTAAGCATTATTATTATTATTATTATTATTTTAAGATTATCATATTGTATACATTGTATCTTATCATCTATTGAAAAAAATACATGTCTCTTTTAAAGGTCTTTATTATAATTTTGACATTGTGAAGGTTGACAAAACCTAAGTGTTTCATTTTGCAATCCAATAAATGTCAATTTCTAAGACAAATTTGTCAATTATTGGTTTTTTGTTATAATTTTTTTTACGATTTAATTCTTAAACTTCTTTCACTTTTATTTGTTTAATATTATTGTCAATAATTTATTATTGATTTTGTATCAAGGATATGAATCTTGAAGAAAGAAAATCCTCAATA